>NC_056726.1:582000058-582002558 GCF_019279795.1 Protopterus annectens | reverse complement strand
AAATTAACCACTATATTATTAATATCATTGATGTTATTAACAGGTATTAATGATGTAACTGAAACCGGTTCTGTGGGGCTAACCCCCTCAATAGAACCTAAATGTCCACATGAGTTCTTATGTTTCCGGCCTCCCCTCCTAAAGGGGATTTAGATTTCTTGGAAAAAGGTAATTCTGGTGAAGCAACAACTGCTGATTCAGACTCTGGTTCTGTATCAGTATTTGAGTATCCAGATGAACCTTCCGATGTACTTGTAGTAGTATACCTCAGAATTGACCTAACCCTTTTGCGCTTAGGTCTGGTCTGTTTCTCAGTCTCAAAATGCACTTCTTTCCGTTCCTTTTTCCAACTAAACACTCTGTTATTTTTAAAGTCATTAATGTCTCTATGGTATTTCTTCATTTTACGTGCACTCAGTTCTGTTTCATACTTATCAATATCTTCCATAAACTTTTTGTGCAAATATTGATAGTCTGGCATAGATTCTAGCAATAAAATACGTTCTTGACATTCATTAAGCTCAAGAAATAAAGTTGAAAGTTGTTTATCATAATATTCAACAAGTAATGCCATAAACATATTCGAGGCCGCTAGCTGTGTATCACACCATTTCTTAATAAATTCAGAATCATCCTTGCCAAGACCCGGTTCTATTCGCACTCTAAGTCCCCTTGGAACAATTTTGGCTTGCAAATAAGCCTTAAATAACTTATTATGCCACACCATAGAACGTACCTTCTTAGTTAAATCACATAGCTTACGAAATTGTACCTTAATGCCAGTGTTCACTTCAGTATCAGAATGCGTAATGTTATTGCCCAGTTCTGATGACATAAACATCGAAACATCATCCTTATCCTCCGTTAACTGTTGAAGGAATGATTTGAAATCACGTCCAACTGCCATAGTAAAAGGCGACTGTGATAATCCCAAAACAATACGCTGAAATCCCACGTAAAGGCCTTGAAAAAAGCAACAGCACAGGACACAAAATATCCAGAAACGCCAAAAAGTCCGTGCACGTATCCCCAAAGTGCTCGAGACACAAAATACAGATACCAAAAACATCCAGCACTCAAAAAATGAAAAAATAAACAGCCATTTTGGAGAAAAAGGCTTTATTTAAGCCAGAACAGTCTGCCCCACAGACCGGTTTCGCTTCAACTGAGCGTCATCAGTGTGTAAAGACAGTGGCGCCAGTACGCAAATATATATACACACACTCACATATTCAACATTTAAAGGTGCAGTCAAGTATGTAGTACAAGACATATTGCATGTAGTACAAGACATATTGTCTACATTGCTGTCTGCTCCCAGTGTCGCAGCTTCTATGTTGGTAAAACGGCTAGAATGCTAAAGGAAAGGATGAGGGAGCATTTTTATCATATAATGAAGGGTACAAGAACTAATGCATTGTCTAAACATTATATGGAGAGAGGCGAAGACCATATTTTTAAGTTCATGGTGGTCTCAAAAACACCTCCTAGTAATAGACACAGTGATGTTAAGGGTAGAACGGAAGAGCTTGAAGCTAGGTGGATTATCATGTTGAGAGCCACCTATGGGCATGGGTTGAATGAAAATATCCCCATTAAGCCAGCCCTTAAGAAAAGGAAACTACGTAGATAGCTTATGGGGTGTATTTTATACATATTTTTTTATATATGTGTTTTTTATATATATTTTTTATATGTATATTTTTTATATATATATTTTTTACATACTTTTTACACATTTTTTACACATATACTTTTTGTCCAATTTTCAATATGAATGTAAAGTTCTAATATAAATATATTTATATATTTTTAACTTATGTTTCTAAGAATGATATGACTTTAAGTTAATATGTCATGTGATTTCTTTTTGAGTATTTGAAGAGGTGTGTTCCCTTTGTGATTTAGTACACCTGATGAAGCTGTAGTGAAAGCGCTTGTGTTTCTCAATAAAGCAGTGCTGTGTGTTTTTAAAGATTTGGAGCCTTCGTTTGAATTTCTACTGCAAGGACTGGTAACCTAAGTTATAACAGCTGCCCTTTGGGGAGAAATGTCTTTTTGACTATTTGTATTTCTTGCTATATTGTCTCCTGGGGCTGACTTTGACTCAAGTGGACACATATCTTTTGGGACATTGTTTTTTCGTGTTTGGTGGTCCACCGAGTCTTAGTCATGGCTGTTAGTAATGAAGAGATTGATATTGAACTGGAATATATCCCTGCTACAAGTCCATTGATTACATCCGGGACTGGAGAGTATGGTACAAAACGGAAAGCAGAACTCTTTCTTAATACAATTTTTACTGTGAACAATCCATTCTATTAGGGGGTATTCCTGGTCCCGATGAAGTAATAGAGTTTGATATTTTGTCAATGAGAACAGACTTGTTGGAGCTGGAAAAAGATTTGTCCAAGTTAGCTCGTACACAGTTTGAAAAATTCCACTTAGAAGTTTGTCTTAAGGAGAAAATCATTCCTCGTGGCTTAAGAATACTAAAAAT
>NC_056726.1:581861105-581992058 GCF_019279795.1 Protopterus annectens | reverse complement strand
GATCTTTATGAAGCTCGAAATTGATGGTGTAATGATGAATGTTGTTAGTGCATATGCTACACAAGTTGTGCGATGGATGAGAAAGAGAAATTTTGGAGCGAGTTGGATAAAGTTGTGGTGAGTGTACCCAAGGGTGAGAGACTAGTGATTAGAGCGGACTTTAATGAGCATGTTGGTGAAGTGAACAGAGGGGATGAGGAAGTGATGGGTAGGTATGGTGTTAAGCAGAGGAATGCAGAAGGTCAGATGATTGTGGATTTTGCGAAAAGGATGGACATGGCTGTGGTGAATACATATTTTAAGAAGAGGGAGGAGCATAGGGTGACGTACAAGAGTGGAGGAAGATGCACACAGGTGGATTATATCCTATGTAGGAGGGCCAGTCTGAAGGAGATTGAAAAGTGGTGGCAGGGGAAAGTGCAGTTACGCAGAATAGAATGGTGGTCTATAGGATGACGTTGGTGATCAAGAAGAGGAGGAGTGTGAAAGCAGTGCCAAGGATTAAATGGTGGAAGTTAAAAAAGGGTGATTGTGAAGTGGAGTTTAGGAAAGAGTTAAGACAGGCACTGGGAGGCAGTGGAGAGTTACCAAACAGCTGGGTAACTACAGCAAAACTAGTAAGGGAGACTGCTAGAAAGGTGCTTGGTGTGACATCTGGACAGAGGAAGGAGGACAAGGAGACCTGGTGGTGGAATGAGGAAGTACAGGAGAGTATACAGAGGAAGAGGCTGGCGAAGAAGTGGGATTGTCAAAGAGATGAAGAAAGTAGACATGAATATAAGGAGATGAGGCGCATGGCAAAAAGAGAGGTGGCGAAAGCTAAGGATAAGGAGTATGGAGAGTTGTAGGAAAGACTGGACACTGAAGAGGGAGAAAAGGACCTGTACCGATTGGCTAGACAGAGGGACAGAGCTGGGAAAGATGTGCAGCAGGTAAGGGAGATAAGGGATAGTGAGGGAAAGGTACCCACAAGAGAGGAAAGTGTGTTGAGTAGATGGAAAGAGTATTTTGAGAGGCTGATGAATGAAGAGAATGAGAGAGAGAGAAGGTTGGATGATGTGGGGATAGTGAATCAGGAAGTGAAACAGATTAGCAAGGAGGAAGTAAGGACAGCTATGAAGAGGATGAAGAATGGAAAGGCTGTTGGCCCAGATGACATACCAATGGAAGCATGGCGGTGCTTAGGACAAATGGCAGTGGAATTTTTAACTAGATTGTTTAATGAAAAGGAGTGGAGAGAAAGTGTTTTGGTACCTATCTTTAAGAATAAGGGTGATGTGCAGAGCTGCAGTAACTACAGAGGGATAAAATTGATCAGTCACAGCTTGAAGTTATGGGAAAGAGTAGTAGAAGCTAGGTTAAGAAGGGAGGTGATGATTAGTGATCAGCAGTATGGTTTCATGCCAGGAAAGAGCACTACAGATGCAATGTTTGCTCTGAGAGTGTTACTGGAGAAATACAGAGAAGGTCAGAAGGAGTTGCATTGTGTCTTTGTAGACTTGGAGAAAGCATACAACAGAGTGCCTAGAGAAGAGTTGTGGTATTGTATGAGGAAGTCGGGAGTGGCAGAGAAGTATGTAAGAGTAGTACAGGATATGTACGAGGGTAGTGTGACAGTGGTGAGGACTGCAGTGGTGATGGACAGGTTGACAGATGAGATCAGACAGGAGGCCCTGTGGACTATGACGTTTGCAGATGACATTGTGATCTGTAGTGAGAGTAGGAATCAGGTTGAGGAGACTCTGGAGAGGTGGAGATATGCTCTACAGAGCAGAGGAGTGAAGGTCAGCAGGGCTAGGACAGAATATATGTGTGTAAATGAGAGGGAGGGTAGAGGAATGGTGAGGATGCAGGGAGTAGAGTTGGTAAAGGTGGATGAGTTTAAGTACTTGGGATCAACAGTTCGGAGTAATGGTGAATGTGGAAGAGAGTACAGGCAAGGTGGAATGGGTGGAGAAGAGTGACAGTGATTTGTGACAGACGGGTACCAGTAAGAGTGAAAGGGAAGGTCTACAAGAGGGTAGTGAGACCAGCTATGTTATATGGGTTGGAGACAGTGGCATTCACAAAAAGGCAGGAGTCAGAGTTAAAGATGTTAAGATTTGCACTCGGTGTGACTAGGATGGATAGGATTAGGAATCAGTATATTAGAGGGTCAGCTCATGTTGGACAGTTTGGAGACAAAGCAAGAGAGACGAGATTGCGTTGGTTTGGACATGTGCTGAGGATGGATGATGGGTATATTGGGAAAAAGATGCTAAGGATGGAGCTGCCAGTTAAGAGGAAAAGAGGAAGGCCTAAGATAAGGTTTATGGATGTGGTGAGAGAGGACATGCAGGCAGTTGGTGTGACAGAGCAAGATGCAGAGGATAGGAAGAAATGGAAAGAGATGATCCGCTGTGGCGACCCCTAACGAGAAAAGCCGAAAGATGATGATGATGATGATATATATATATATATATATATATATATATATGGGTACAGTTTACTTTTTCGAATGTTGCTTTTATCGACAAAGTGAAGTGCTGCATTTTTTCTTTAACAATAGTGCTGCTTATAGAGTGCCGACTTTTTCAAATGTCGAAGGCTGGGTTTGTGCATGGAAAGCACTTTGAGTTACAAAAAATGAGTGCACTTTTTAAAACTAAAACGTTATTCCCAAAGTTTCACCATCTGTGCTTGAAGTGTGTGACTGTTTGTGGGTTAGGGTTGGTGTCAAGAGTAAGGGCTATGAGGATAGCTTTAGTGCTCTGTGTGCATGTGCGTATTATGTATGAGGTGTCTGACTGTCTAGTACAGTGAAGCTTGTTTAGGTACAGGTTTTTCATGAAGTAATAAGCAGAGTTGGGGTTAAGGGCAGGGGCAGGTTAAGCACACAAGGGAAAGGATGGCCAGGTAGGGGTAATATTTATAGTTTTCAGTAAAGATTAAGGATGCAAACAAAATCATTGTCAATATTTCTGCATAATAATATATATATATATATATATATATATATATATATATATATATATATATGTGTGTGTGTGTGTGTGTGTGGATATACATACATCTATACATATACCTGTACACCACCTGTGCTCTTCCATTAACGGCGTAGCCGTAAGGCCTACAATGAAAGACTAATTTAGCAGAGTAGAAGCCAAAAAAGAACTGAAAGTGAGCAAATATACATTGTATATCTGCTTTAATACCAACACTTGGAGTCATTGGGCAGGGATGTAAGGTCAGCAGGAGTGGGGGTGGGGGATTGGTGGTGGTTTGGATGACATCTAAAACTCTGGCCAGAGATGGGACTTTACTTGTGACAGAGGTTGCTAACATCATTACTGCAAAAGTGATTTACACAAAACATATTATCCTTAGTTGAAAAACACTGAATTGGTGTCTTGCACAGCTATGGAGATTAAACATATAAAGGCCATAAAAAGGCTTGGCAAATGCAGCCTTGTGAGACACAAGCAGTCTTGATCACTGCTGATTTATCATCAAATCACTTAATGCAGCACTGCTGAGAGCAGATATTTAGCTACAGTGTCGCATGCATGTTGGGTACAGTTCATCTGAATACTGCTTAAAGCCTGCAAAATTAACTACACTGCAGCTCTCCATATGGGGTCCCTTTCCTCACTAATGTTCTCTTATTAAACTTAACTATGTTACTAGAAGCTAAAGTAAAACTAATGACAAATCAAATACAACAGATAAAGCAAATTAAATTAAAAGACTTACGAATCGCCGCCACCAGGTGGGTCTGTTCCATTCTCATAATAGCCATGAAGCATATATTCATGATCCAACAGGTCCTGGTATTTCTCTTGGTAATCTAGAATTACAAAAATCAGGCAAGTCAACAAACTGCTTTAACTTGTTGTAGAACAACCTAAAAAGAAAGAGAATATACCTAATGAAGAAGAAAAATCTGCAATTTTGCAATGGTCGGTTTTACAGAAAAAAATCAAACCAAAATTGGATTTTACTCCTCAAAATCTAACACTTATCTTGGATTTTTCAAAAAACTACTGGCTCTAGTAGTTAAAACAAACAAGCAAACCAAATGTGGTATAAAATATCTTCAAATCATAAATCTAAATCATGCCACAAACTGCAGGTGAAACATTCAACCACCTTTCACAATACAATACATAAACTAAAGCTTTAAGGCACAAAGACAACCACATTCAACAATTCCCTTTACTTTTCAAATATATTTTTGTGACAACTGACATCAGCTCAAAAAAGGCAACAACTGCTATTTCAGTAATGAAAATACAGAAGTCCCTTACTTTGGAATGCACTGCAATCACTTGCACCCTTAAACTAATACTTTGTTGAAGCACCTTTTGATTTAATTACAGCATTCAGAGTTCTTGGGTAGGAGTCTATCAGCATGGCACATCTTGGCTTGGCAATATTTGCCCACTCTTCCTTGAAAAAGCACTC
This sequence comes from Protopterus annectens, assembly GCF_019279795.1. NCBI lineage: Eukaryota > Metazoa > Chordata > Ceratodontiformes > Protopteridae > Protopterus > Protopterus annectens. The sequence continues at coordinate 581,987,615 of NC_056726.1, read as the reverse complement.
CCAATCCGTCTGATTGCGAGGGCATCTCTTGTGCACAGCCCTCTTCAGGTCACCATACAGATTTTCTACTGGATTTAGGTTTGGGCTCTGGCTGGGCCATTCCATAAGTTTAATTTTCTTCTGATGAAGCCATTCGTTTGTTGATTTGGATGTATGATTGGTGTCATTGTCGTGTTGAAAGGTGAAATTCCTCTTCATCTTCAGCTTTCTAGCAGATGCTTTAAGATTTTGAGCCAAGAGTGACTGGTATTTGGAACTGTTCATAATTTCCACCTTGACTGAAGCCCCAGTTCCAGCTGAAGAACCCCCCCCAAACATGATACAGCCACCACCATGCTTCACCGTGGGGATGGTGTTCTTTTGATGCTGCAAAGTGTTGTTTTTGCGCCAAACGTACCTTTTGGAATTATATATATATATATATATATATATATATATATATATATATATATATATACACACACACACACACACACACACACACACACACACACAATTAGTTAGCATCCATTGTTTTCTGCACTATACTCAAGTTAATGGTGTGGCTTGATTACAGACCTAGAAGAGGTAAGACAGAAGAAATGTACACTGACTATTACTACAGACACTGCTGAATATATTTGCGATTTATCATGACTAGGTCCAAGCAAGAAGATAATATGTACTTCATATAAAAATGGACAGATGGTGGCAGTAGCTCATAAAAAAGCCACAGTGCTGACTCCATGGTACAGAGAGTTAAAGCTCTGCTTGTGACCCAGATGAACCAGGACTTAATAGGGAGTTGAAAAGGGAGACTGGGAGTCTGCAAGTGATGATGGCACATCCCCTCCTAAGGTAGTACGACAGTTCAGCGTGCTGCAATGTTGGTGATTACTGTAGAGAAAGCTGCACTGCATTGGCTAAGGATGTGTGCATGGCCTTGCCAGGTCATATCTGTATAACAGCATTCACAGTGTGTAGGTGTAGGAACACCCACACAGACACAGACACACACAGGGAAGGTTCAGTTGGCCCTCACTGTACATAAGCGTGTACCTCAGATGCTGAGGGTGGGTCTTACAGGGCCAAGAAAAGAAACATCCCCTCATAGCTGCCTGGATAACAGCACTATGACCAGCTTTCACTCTGGTGAAGGGGAATAAATGGGGTACAGTTCCTGGGAGGACTAGATGGCCAGTATGCATATAAACAAAAAAACATGGCATTAAAAAAGACACACTGCTGCCTCCTCTTATATTATGTATTCTAACTGAAAGCGCTTTACTCACAGACTTCATAAAAAGAGTGGTCACACCATCTGCCAGTTCTCCTGCACAACCTCCACAAATACAAGGTGAAAGAAATAAAAAAAATCCCAAATACTAAACAGCAAGAAGAAATGGAACTCTTACAGATATTGCAAAAATGGACAGAACGACTCTGCACTGCATTACAAGGGTACCATCCTGTCACTTTACAAGCCATTAGATAGTTCCCTTCTCCCAGACAAAAGGCAGAGATTGAAATTGTTTCTGCATGAACCAAAGCACATAAAATAACAGCAACCTGAAGATGACTCAGTTATGATATGCTGACATCTGGCAGACTGAAAACACATCAACAATGGTCATGAAGGGAGTGAGTAGAATGATAGACTCAACATATCATTGAAAAGTAGTGTGGAGGTGAACAGATTTTAAGGAAGATGAATTGAAGATCACCAGAATAAACTGAAAAGATAAAGACTCCATCGCAAATTAAGTAATTATCCAGAAACTGGGTAAAGGGGCCCTGGAATAACTAGAGCGATACGACTGGAACACAGGTCAACAAAAGGATTAATATGGGTTGGAAGTAAGTGGAAATGGGGAAAGGCTAGAAAAGCTCCATGGGGGTAGCTGCAAAGCTGGAAGGACATGGGGGGGGGGGGGGGCACCAGTCTTCTCCTGTTTAACAACAAAGTGCAAAAATGAATTAATGCTGTGCCTCAACCAGTAAAGGAATATTATATTATATATAGTAATTCTTCTTCAGTGTAAACATATTTGCAGGAAGACCAAAATAAAAATGTATTCATTACAATCTACAGTTATCTGATTACTGTAACATTAGCAGGTCCATCCTCGTCAGACATCAGGACTAAAGCCACAGGCCTTTAGACATCTTGGCATCTGAAGCTTTCTCCTGGCTATTTGCTAGTGCCCCCACTAGTGCACCCTTTACCCATAATGGTCTACTAACTAGCTTCCTCCCTGGGACATTGTCATGCCAAACTAAGGAATCAGAAATAAATATAGCAACACAAATTCTTGTAGGCCTTGTTTGCTTTAAAGCAGGGGGAAGGAGGATTAGTACTTGATGAGATTATACCTGCTCAACTTTAGTAAGTATGTAACTTTTGTTAAAGAGATTAGGAGGTTCATCCTTGTCAGAGTCTCAATCTCATCCTCCTGAGTGGTCATCCTCATGGAACCAAAACCTAAAATCTTTGGCTTAGAAGAAAAATTTAACGTAGAGATCACATCCAGCTTGTAGTACCTTGCAAAACTATTTTGTGAAGCCCACAAATCTACTATACAAATTTCATCCAAGGATACATTTCTGAAAAGACTTGAAAGGTGGTCCCTGCTCTGGCTGACTGAGATTAAGACACAGAAGGTAAAGGTTTACCATACATTTTGTAAAAAAGATTTTAATATAGTCAGCCACATGGACAATGTACATTTAGAAAACTTTACAGCTGAATCTTTTCAGAAAATCAAACAATTGTGAATATTTTCTGACAGACCTACAGAATCTGAACCGCCTGTGGACATCCATACAATGTAACAAGTACCTGCCTCAGTTAAAGACATTTGGCAACATCTTTGACAGGCAGAAAAGATAGGTACTTCTAAGAAACACTTTGCATACTTAAAAGATGAAAGTGATGGTGATTTGCAACCATGATGAAAAAAAAAACAAAAATGCTGCTAGGTGCACTTTAATGGAGACGTTCAATGTCAAACTAAGTAGCAGTTAAACGTAGCCACCACTGGAGTACCAAAAGGACCTAAACCTTTGGTAGCAGCCAATATGCAAAAAAAAAAGAAGTTATGTACTCACCATAAAGTTACATCCGAGTACGTCTACTTCATTTGTCTTCAACCTGTGGATACCAGATCCATATCGGATCCGAGCTGGCAAATTCACTAGCATCTGCTCCGAGCTCCAAGCTCCTCCCCGTACCCATAATACACCTCCATAACCTTCCAAACCTCAGATCGAGTTTTCTGCCACTTATACTGAGAACCTGACCTGTAAGAATCCCTTATGACCTAAAAACTACAGCCAAACAGGCTGTCCATAAGATAAGCAACCAAAGTACACTTGTGTACACTTACCATAAATGTAGATGTTCGAGTATATTCACTGTTGCAGTCATCACATTTGGGTTATCTGCTTGCAGTAGCCCTCAGTCAGCCTGATTATCAAAGTCTTGGGTCCTGCGTCGGTTGCTGTCTCATCTTCCATGACATCAGGTAGTCAGGGGTATAAAGCATGCAGCCGACGCCATTACATCAGTTTTTCTTGCCCCAGATGTCAGGTGCCCCCACAATGGGAAGCAATTATGTACAAGGTTACACCTCCAACAAAAAGCAAATACACCAAAAAACTTTAAGCATAGTAAGCAGGAATAGAGGTCAGAGGGCTGGAGGGAGGGTGACCAAGACTGCAACAGTGAATACACTTGAACATCTACATTTATGGTAAGTGTACACAACTGTACTATGTTCTTCGTGTTTCACTGTTGCAGTCATCACATTTGGGTAGATTCCCAAAGCTAAAGATGGGAGGAGGTAATCAGATAGCATTAGGACCAGCTATAAGGCCCTGCAAGACTGCAGTGGCAAAGCTAGCTCTGGAGTTAGAAAAAATTGGCAAGTGGTAATGCTTGGTGAAGGTATGTACAGAACTCCAGGTAGCAGCTTCTAGGATGTCCCTGGTAGGGACACCTCTGAGAAAGGCTGCAGAGATACATGCAGCACTGGTTGAATGTGGTCTTATCCCCTGTGGGGTAGGTTTTCCATGGTGCTTATAGCAGAAAAGAATGCAATGGCCTATCCACTAAGAAATAGTTTGCTTTGAAATGACCTTCCCCTCTGCCCCTGCAGCAAATGCAACCAGCAGCTGTTCAGATTTCCTGAGAGGCTTAGTCCTGTCCAAGTAAAATCTAAGTTGTCTGTGCACGTCCAAGGAGTGCAGTATTCATTCCCCTTTGTTCTGTGGATTAGAAAAGAAGGTTGGCAAATGAATGGACTGATTAAGGGCCACAATGGATACCACCTTGGGCATGAAGGAGGGATTGGCCCTGAGGGACACTATATCAGCATGAAAGATGATGAAAGGCTCCACTGCCATGAGGGCCTGTAATTCAGGCAACCTTCTTGCTGAAGGGATGGCTAGAAGGAAGGCTGTTTTCCAAGAAAGGAATTTCAACTCTGCATTTGCAGCTGGCTCAAAGGGAGGTAGAGTGAGCTTTTCCAATACAACGTTAAGGTCCCAGGCTGGAGTACGGGTTATCCAGTGTGGTCTCAAGTTGTTGGCCCCTCTGAGGAATTGCTTCAGCAGTGTATGGGAGAAGAGGGGTGGTTCTGTATTGTAATGAGCTGAAATGGTTGAGGCATGAATTTTGATGGAGGAAAAGGAAAGGCCCTTGTGAAGCATCTCAGTTAAGTATTAAAGAATATGGGGTAAATTGGGTGCAGCTGTGCCCATCCCCTGAGTTTGGCTCCAGGAACAGAATCTTTTCCATTTTTCAGCACAGGATTTTCTAGTACTAGGGCTCCTTGCCTCCAGAATGACATCCATCACTTGCTTACTGAGGGATGGTAACGAGAGAGATTAGGTAATTAGCCAGGCTGCCAGGTTCAGGGTTTGAAGCTGTGGGTGCAGAATCTGGCCATCCTGTTGGGATAGCAGGGCAAGGGTCTGCGGCAGGTGCCATGGTGCCAGCAGTGACACACTGCGCAAGAGGAGATACAAGTGTTGGCAAGGTCAGTCTGGTTCAATCAGTATTGCCCTTGGTTTGCCCTGTTTGAGTTTTAGTAGTACCTTGGAGAGGAGAGACAGAGGGGGAAAGATATAAACTGATATGCTTTTCCAGGTGAAGGACAGGGCACCCACTTTCCAAGCTTGCTTGTGGGGAGTCCTTGTGCAGAATTTGTCCAATTGGTAGTTCTGGGTGGAGGCAAACAGGTCTATCTCTGGGATCCCCCATTTGTTTCTCAACATGTTGAATATCTTTGGTCCCATTTTCCACTCGTGTAGGTCCATGAGATTTCTGCTAAGGACGTCTGCCAGTGTATTTAGCTTTCCTGGCAGGAATTGAGCCTGTAGGTGCACTTGGTAGCTCAAGGTTGTGTTCCACAAAGCCATGGCTAGTCTGCAGAGAAGGTATATGAGTGGGTTCCCTCCTGCTTGTTTATGTATCACATAACAGTGGTGTTGTCCGTCTTTACCAATAATTGTCCTGGAAGAATGTGGTCCTTGAAGGCTGTCAGAGCATTCTGTACAGCTAGCATTTCCTTTTGATTGATATGCAGGTGCATTTGATTTGGGTTCCATTTGCCCTGAATGCACTGCCCTGCCAAGTGAGCCACCCATGCATAGTCTGATGAGTCTGTTGTTAGGGTTTGGGCGGCAGGGGTTAGAGTGAATGGCAGTCCCTTGTTTTGGTGGCAGGCCTCTGCTCACCAAAGGAACTCTATCTGTAGACAAGGTATGATAGGAATCATTGATTCTAGATCCTGAGAATGTTGACACCATAGTTTTTTTTAGATACCACTGTAGTTTCCTCAAATGCAGTCTTGCATATAGAATTAGCAGAAAGCAAGAAGCCATGAACCCCAGGGCTTGCAGTATTTTCCTTGCAGATAGTTGGGTCTTTGTGGCCAGTAGTTTGAAGTAGACTGTCAAATTAACTTGTTTCTGTGGCATGAGGTAGGCCATCTGGGAAGTTGTATTCACGCTTGCTCCCAGGAATACAATTTGTTGGCAGGGTACAAGATGTACATTCTTTTCGTTTATGGTGTACCCCAGAGATTTTAGCAACTTCTTTATAAATGCCAGATGATTTAATAGTATGTCCTGGCTTTCTGCATGTATTAGACAATCGTCCAGGTATGCGTATATTTAATTATTTGCCTGCAAAATGCAATGACTGGAGCTAGGCACTTTGTGAATACCCTGGGCGCAGTAGATAAGCCAAAGGACACTGCAGAGAACTGATAGTGCATGTAGCCTGCTCTGAAGAATAGGTGTCTTCTGCAAGAATCCCTTATTGGGATGTGCAGGTAGGATTCTTTTAAATCCAGTGTTGCCAACCAGGCACCTTTGCCTAGCATGGGATGCAGCTGATGAAGTGTTAACATCTAGAAGTTTGGGGTTACCAAAAATGTGTTTAGGACAGACAGGTCCAGGATAGGACGCCAGGAATTGTCTTTTCTGGATACCAGGAAAAGTCTGGAGTAGAAACCTTGCCCCCATTCTTCTTCTGGGACAGGTTGAATAGCCCTGATGCTTAAAAGAGAGAGAACTTGCTTTTGAGCCTCTGCCCACTGATTTGGGGGAAGGTCTGGCCAACTGTTTGGGGTTGGTAAGGTGTGGAAGTGGAATCTGTATCCTTGGGAAACTACATTTAAAACTCATTTGTCCTGGGTAATGAGTTCCCAATTTTTTGCATGCAGGGCAATCTTTCCCTCTAAAGGAACAGTCAGTTGAGCAAGGCTTGGAAGGTTTAAAGTTAAGTAATTGAGACAGTTTACCATGGGGTGGGTCTTACTACTCCCTACTTTGGAAGAGGGAGCCTCCACTGCTTAGGCCTGTGAGTACCTTGGGACTGAAGCCTGGATGTTCTGCTGGTTCTGGGTTTGGAGTGAGAAGGCCTGGAAGAGGCAGGAAAGGACCAATTCTTAGAGGGCCAATGCCTACTAAATCTGGGAGGCTGTACTTGCAGGAAATCTTTAACAGTGTGCATAGATTTTGCTTTTTCCTGCATCTTTTTACATACTACTTCTGCTTTGTTGCCAAATAGGCGGTCTTGGTTTAAGGTAGCATGCAATAATTTAGCTTTAACATGATCTGGCAAAGATTGTTCATTAAGCCAAGCATGCCTTCTAAGTACAGACCCCAGTGACAGCAGCCCTGCAAGATGCTTCTAATGAATCAAAACCACATTGCAAAGTATGTTTTCCAACTTGTTCAGCAGAATGCATTAAATCCTGTAAATCTTTATTTTCAGCACAGTCAGGAATCAACATCATTTTCTGTTTAAGCAATCCAATAATATGCTGCTGATACTTTAACATATGAAACTGGCAGTTTAAGGCCCTAATGGCCAAGGTTACAGAAGTGTACACCTTCTTACCCCATCTATCCAGCACCCTGGAATCTCTATCAGAAGGGGTAGGATTTTTGGCAATAGTAGCCTTAATGCACTTGGCTCCCTGTGAAATGGTCTCAGGATCCACAATAGGATTTTTAAAGAGGAACTTGTGAGGGTCAGGTACCCTGTAATACCTATCAGGTTTTCTGGGAGCAGGAGGTAAAGAGTCAGGGGCCAGGCTAGATTCTGAGAAGGCATCATCTACAATGTCCAGTACATGAAAGATAGCTAAAGGCCTGTGTTGAGGCAGGAGTAAGAATTCCCTAAGTCTCTTTTTGGAGTCAGAGTAAACCTGGCTTTCCCAGTGTAAATGCTCCCTAAGAGTATGCAAGGTTTCACCAAAAGAGAAATCCTCTGGAGGGGAAGCAGAGGGAATGGAGTCCTCTGCATCAGAATCCTCATAGGTAGATAAGGGCAAATCCTGGTCAGAGAAAACAAATTTCAGAATCCTGATCAGAAGAATCAAAAGGAAAATCAGTCCTAGGTCTCTTAGAGAGGGAAGGGTGGCTTCCACTGATTAGAGTAATAAGGTCTTCAGCCATTCTGATCATTTGTTTTTTAGGCATAGGGGCCCTGACAATACAGTCTGAGCATTGGTTTTCTAAGCATGGATCGAGTTTAGGCCTTGAAGAAGAAGATGGCGTCGGTTTAATATGCAAGTCAGTAGGCCTGAATACACCCTCAGAAGCCGGTGCCTGCACAGCGGCTCCGGACCCATCTAAGGTAGAGACATCCGCAGGTTCCACAATCGAAAAAGTATCTCGTGGCATACCAGACTCCGAATGGGTCTCATTACAGGTCTGCGAATCTGAAGTAGCGGGTATCAGGGGCTGCGAAAGCGCCTCACTGAGTACCGGCGAACTGGCGACTAGCTTAGGAGAAGCGTCGTCGGCAGCTGTGGACCTATGCGGTCTCTCTCTGTTTTTATCTTTGCATTTTTTCAGAATGTCAGTAGTTGGGTGGCTTACGAAGCCATTTCTGGATAATTGAACAGAGTACTAAAATATTTAGATGCGTAAATGAACCGACGACGAATAGCACGAGGTTCGAATAAGGCACAATGTCGACAGCGAGGTACGTCGTGGTCTGGGCCTAAGCAAGGAATGCAGTACGAATGAAAATCTTTATGAGGTATTTGCTTTCCACAAGAAATACAATTGTTAACTGTTACTGACATTGGTTTAGAGCAAGAAAAAGGATCCCCAGCAGAGTACTTAGCTTAGTTGAAGACTTGAGATCTGAAACTCGAGAACGAAAATTTCAGGAATTGGCCAACCGGCACTTGCAAACTGCTTCAGCTTCGGGCGCCGCACGGCAAGAAAGACTGATGTAATGGTGTCAGCTGCATGCTTTATACCCCTGACTACCTGACATCATGGAAGATGAGACAGCAACTGAAGCAGGACCCAAGACTTTGATAATCAGGCCGACTGAGGGCTACTGCAAGCAGATAACCCAAATGGGATGACTGCAACAATGAAACATAAAGAACATCACAGCAAACCAGAGTTAGAATAAACAACGACAGCAGGAATCAGATCCAAAATATTTATTGCACCTCGGCCAACACAGCCTTCAAAGAGTACTTTTTTTTATTAAAACCTTCCCCTGTATATATACTCCTTGACAAACAACTAATAAAACAATCAAATAATAAAACAATTACATCAATTAATTGCAACAGTTTAAAGCAAGTATTTCCAGTTGATTTCCTTATTCAACCCCTTTGGTGTAAAAGTATCAAATTTTAAAATAAACAGTTTCTTTGTATACTGGTGTATTTTTAATCAATCTTTCGTCTCCCTTTCTTACCATAACTTTTTCCAAAATTGTACTTTCCAATCTATGCCTTTTAATGTCTCTAATATGTTCCTGCGACTTAAATTTCTTTTTGGTCTCCCCAATATAGAACAGGTCGTGGGAGGGACAGTTGAAGACAAATGAAGTAGAACTACTCAGATGGAACGTTATGGTGAGTACATAACTTCTTTATCTGAAGTAGTTTACTTCATTTGGTCTTCAACCTGTGGGACAGAGTCCCCAGCTACTAAACTCCTGGGTGGCCCTCATGGAAGGATATTCTGGAGCACAGCAGAACCAACGAATGCTCTTCTTCTAGAAGTCAAATCCAATTTGTAGTGAGAAATAAAGGTATGAGATGAGGACCAAGTAGCTGTAGAACAAATATTATCCAATGAGACTCTAGACCAAAAGGCTGCAGAAGTAGCCATTGACCTAGTGGAATGAACTTTCACCTGACCCGGAGGAGACAAACCTTTATCCTTATAGACCTGAAGGATGCACAAGGAAATCCACCTAGTAATAGTGACCTTGGAGATAGGTTTACCCAAAGAGGGTTTAAAGAAGGACACAAACATTTGATTGGATTTGCGGAAGGTTTAGTCCTGTGTAAATAAAACTACAACTGTCTATGAACATCCAAGAAGTGGAGTCTGTATTCCCTTTTGTTAGCAAAATTTGGAAATAAAACATGTAGGTTAATGGAATGATTGATGTTAACTTGTGATGCAACCTTGGGAAGAAAGGATGGATTGGTCCGAAGGGAAACCCTATCTTTATGGAAAACCATATATGGAACTTTAATAGACAAAGCTTGTAGTTCTGAAACCCTTTCAGCAGAGGTGACAGAAAAGTACAGTTTTGTACCTACCATAAATGTAGATGTTCGAAGATCCACATTGCTGCAGTCCTTACACTTGGGTAGTCCGCTGTCCTCGGTCGGCCCGAATATCAAAGTATTAGGCTGACGTTGGTCAAGGCGCTTAAGACTGACATCAGGACGTCAGGGTACAAATGCGCATGACCGACGTCATATCCTCAGTCTTTTCTTGCCCCAGATGTCAGAAGACCCTAAACAGAAAGGTCAAAACCAAAAGACAGCAAAAAACAACCAACCACCCTTGCACTAATCATATGTACAATATATACAATATCCACAATATTTACAACCCAAACCACACAACCGCCTCTAACAACAGAGGGAAGGAGGGAGGTAAATTGGACTGCAGCAATGTGGATCTTCGAACATCTACATTTATGGTAGGTACAAAACTGTACTATGTTCTTCATCTCACATTGCTGCAGTCCTTACACTTGGGTAGAATCCCAAAGCAGAGGTAAGGGAGGATGGCAAAACTATAAAGCAGTAGGAGCTGGCAAAATGCCCTGTAAAATTGCAGTGGCAAACCCAGCCCTAGATTTAGAGTAAAGTGGAAGGTGGTAATGCTTAGAGAAAGTATGCACTGAACTCCAAGTAGCTGCCTCCAAAATATCTTTAGTTGCCACCCCCCTTAAAAAAGCTGTAGAAGTGGCAGTAGCTCTAGTGGAATGAGGCCTAATCCCAGCTGGAATCTCCTTACCATGATGGGAATAACAGAAAGCAATACAAAACCCAATCCACTTAGAAATAGTTTGTTTTGACACAGGCTTGCCCTGAGAACCCAAAGCAAAAGAAACAAACAACTGCTGAGACTGCCTGAACCCTTTAGTTCTGTTCAAATAATATCGCAACTGCCTGTGAACATCCAAGGTGTGCAAAATCTTTTCCCCTTTATTTTGGGGGTTTGCATAAAAAGTAGGCAAATGAATAGTTTGGTTTAAAGCCACACTAGAAACCACCTTAGGCATAAAGGAAGGATTAGTACGTAAAGATACCCTATCCTTATGGAAAATTAAGAAAGGCTCAACTGCCATAAGGGCCTGTAATTCAGAAACCCTTCTCGCAGAGGTAATGGCCAACAAAAAAGCAGTCTTCCATGATAAATATTTCAACTCGGCAGTAGCTGCAGGCTCAAAAGGTTGTAGAGTGAGTTTCTCCAACACAAAATTGAGATCCTAAGCAGGAGTAGGAGCTCTATGCGGGGGTCTTATATTCTTTGCCCCTCTAAGGAATTGCTTAAACAAAGGATGAGAAAACAATGGTGGATCACAGTCATAGTGAGCAGAAATTGCTGCAGCATGAATCTTAATAGAAGAGAAGGACAAACCTTTGTCCAGTAACTCAGCAAGATATTGAAGAGCCACACTTAAATTAGGCTTAGCAACATCAAATTCCTTTGCTGCACTCCAAAATAAAAATCTCTTCCATTTATCTGCGTATACTTTCCTTGTACTAGGCCTTCTGGCCTCCAAAATAACATTCAAAACTTGCTGCGGAAGCTGAGACCCTCCAGGGTTTAAAACAGAATATGCCAGGCTGTTAGGTGAAGAGAATGAAGTTTGACATTGAGTAAATGACTGTTCTCTTGAGACAGCAGGTGTGGAATCGAAGGCAAAGGCCATGGAGGCTCCGAACCAGACTTCTCAGTAATGGGTACCAGTGCTGTCGAGGCCAATCTGGAGCTATTAGAATCATCTTTGGCTTGTCCTGTCTGACCTTTAGGAGTACCTTTGGGAGGAGAGGCAGAGGTGGAAAGGCATACACATGAAGATTGCTCCAATTGAAAGAAAGAGCATCCACTTTCCAAGCTGTGGGATGAAACCTTTTTGTGCAAAACTTTGGCAGCTGGTAGTTTAGTGGAGAAGCGAACAGATCTATGTCTGGAGTTCCCCATGACACTGTCAATTTCTGAAATACATGAGGATCCAATTTCCACTCGTGGGGATCCATAATTCGTCTGCTCAACACATCTGCTAAGGAGTTCTGTGCTCCCGGCAGAAATCTTGCCTGAAGATTGAGCTGTAAACTGAGAGCAGTCTCCCACAAAATCATTGCTTGTCTGCATAGCGGATAAGAATGTGTTCCCCCTTGCTTGTTGATGTACCACATGACAGTTGTGTTGTCTGTTAGAATCAACACCTGCCCTGGAAGAAGTAAATCCTTGAAAGCTATTAATGCAAATTGGACTGCTAACATCTCCTTCAAGTTGATATGTAGATGCTGTAGTCTGGCAGGCCACGTGTCTTGTATCCACTTTCCATTTAGATGAGCTCCCCAAGCTTTGTCTGAGGCATCTGTCGTTAGAATCTGACTCGCCTCTGGGCGGGTCACAGAGAGTCCCTTGTTTAGGTGACATTCCTGAGCCCACCACAAAAATTCCTTTTGAATGCAAGGTATTATCTGAATGACAGTGTCCATATCTTGGCAGTGCTGTGTCCATACATTTTTGAGATACCATTGTAGCTTCCTCATATGCAGTTTGGCATTGGGAAGCACCAGAATACAAGATGCCATGAACCCCAAGGCTTGAAGGACTGTCCTTGCAGTCAGCCTGGACTGATGAGACAATTGATGGAAGTAAAGGGAAAGATTCTTTTGTTTGTCCGGGGTCAAAAAGGCCATCTGGGATGCTGTATTCAGTCTCACACCCAGAAAGCACATGTCTTGAGAGGGTACTAGACTGGACTTTATTTCGTTCACAGAATACCCCAGGCATCTTAGCACTGCTATCACATATTGCAAATGATGAAGAAGCTCGTCCCTTCCTTTGGCCAGAATCAGGCAATCGTCCAAATAAGGATAGATCTGAATTCCTTTCAGCCTGAAAAAGCTATCACTGGAGCCAGAACCTTTGTGAACACTCTGGGCGCAGTAGATAAGCCAAAGGGCAATGCAGAGAACTGATAATGAGAAGTCCCAGCTCGAAAACGCAGATACTTCCTGCAACTTAGCCTGATAGGAACATGAAGGTAAGCTTCCTTGAGATCCAGAGTCACCATCCAGTGATCTTTGCCCAGCAGAGTTAAAAGCTGTTGTAACGTCAACATTTTGAACTTGGGAATGTCCAGATCAGTGTTGAGGATAGATAAATCCAAAATTGGTCTCCACGTGTTCCCCTTCTTTGGTACTAGGAACAGGCGAGAATAAAATCCTAGGCCTACTTCTGGCCGAGGGACCGGCTGTATGGCCCCTATTTGCAGCAGCAGAGAAATTTGTTTGTGCGCCTCTATTCTTTGCTGAGGAGGAACATCTGGCATGCCTTTGAAAGGAGGTAAGGTATGGAAATAAAACCTGTAACCTTGGTGTATAATATCCAATACCCATCTGTCCTGGGTAATTAAACTCCAATTTTCTTTGAAGAGTGCCAACCTTCCTCCCAAAGGTGCTGCCAGACAAGAAGGCTCTGGCAGCTGAAAAGGTAGGTCATTGGGCCTGTTTACGAAAGGACTGGCCCCTGCCCTCACTTGAAGACTGTGCAGGTGAACTCCCTGTTCTAGGTCTGAAAGAGCCCTGAGCTCTACCCCTACCACGTCTAGATCTTCCCCTAGACTGTGAATCATAAGAAGGGTATGTCTACCCCTTAGCAGGCCAATTCCTACTAAACTTAGGAGGCTGAACTTGGAAAAAATCTTTAACAGTCTGCATAGATTTAGCCTTGTCTTCCATTTTCTTTAAAACTGCCTCCACAGGTGAACCAAACAATACATCAGACTGTAAAGGAGCATCTAAAATTCTTGTCTTAACATGGTCAGATAAGTTCTGATCCCTCAGCCAGGCGTGCCTGCGAAGAACTGACCCAGTGGCAGCCACCCGAGACGAGGCCTGCACAGCATCAAATCCACATTGTAAAGAATGCTTACCCACCTGTTCAGAAACATGTACCAAATCTTGTAATTCTTTACACTCAATGCCTTCCGCCAGAGCATCTACCTTAGATTTCAATTGAGAAAGAAGATAGTTTTGATATTTCAACATGTGAAACTGGCAATTCAAAGCCCTCATAGCTAAGGTGGAAGAAGTATAGACTTTCTTTCCCCATCTATCCAAAGCTCTGGCCTCTTTATCTGGAGGAACCGGATTTTTAACCACAGAGGCCTTGACACCCTTAGGTCCCTGACTAACTGTTTCTGGGTCCGCCCTAGGACTCTTATACAGATATTTATGAGCTTCAGGCACCCTGTAATACCTGTCCGGTTTAACAGGAGCAGGAGGCAAAGAATCAGGATTAAGTGAAGCCTCTGCAAACACATCTTCCACAACATCCAGAACAGGTGGTATAGCCAAAGGCCTATGCTGAGGTAAAAGCAGAAATTCCCTAAGCCTTTTCCTAGAATCGGAGAAGTCCTGACCTTCCCACTTAAAATGTTCCCTCATGGAATGAAGAGTCTCTGAAAAAGAAAAATCCTCTGGAGGAGAAGCAGAAGGAGTAGAATCATCCACATCAGAATCAGAATAAGGAGAATACTCCTGCAAGTCTTCAGCCGAAGACTCTGAAACATCCGAAACCTGCTCAAAACTCCCCAACTCTGGTTCCACCCTAGGCCTCTTATCAGGAGGGGGCAAAGAACCTCTAATCAAAGTAATTAAATCTTCTGCCATTTTGAGCATGTGCTTCTTGGGCACAGATCCTGAAGAACTAGGAGTGACACCAACAGAAGCTAAACCTGGCCTGCCTCTGGGAGAAGCCTTGGAAACAGAAGGAGAGGGCCTAACCACCCTAGGAAGGGAGGGGAGTACAGTAACCTGAGAAGCCTCTTCAGCCTGACCTGCCTCCTGAGAGGCCACATCCTGCAATATCAAAGTCTCCCCCTGGGACTCCAGAGAAGCCTCCGGTGGAACCACCGGTTCCACTGACGCCTCTAAAGAACCGGTGTCCGGTACGGACGACTCTTCTTGCCTGGGTTTAGCTGCTTTGTCTTTGCGCTTCTTTGAAGAAGCGGTCGGAGCATCCGGCGGCATATTGTAATTGCACCGCTTTCCGAAGACCAACCTGGCACAATCTAACCTTCGCTTAATAGTGCGCTTATTAAACCTAGCACAAAAGCGACACCCAACAACGTCGTGCTCAGGCCCCAAACAAGGAATACACAAAGTATGATAATCTCTATGCGGTATCTGCTTCCCACAAGAAATACAGTTATTCACTTTTTCTGACATCCGGTAAACCACTGAGGCAAGAAAAAACTAAAATATTCCCCAACGGGGTACTTAGCCAACTTTGACTCGGTCTGAAACTCCGAATTCGAAAAATTTCAGAACGCCGAATGGCACTTGCAACGCTGCTTCTGCATCGGACCATGCGGCAAAAAAGACTGAGGATATGACGTCGGTCATGCGCATTTGTACCCTGACGTCCTGATGTCAGTCTTAAGTGCCTTGACCGACGTCAGCCTAATACTTTGATATTCGGGCCGACCGAGGACAGCGGACTACCCAAGTGTAAGGACTGCAGCAATGTGAGATGAAGAACATCTAGAAATGCTATTTTCCAAGACAAAAACTTGAGATCTGTGTTTGCAGCAGGTTCAAATGGCGGAGCAACCAAAGCTTGAAGAACCACAGTAAGGTCCCATAGCGGAACAGGATCCTTGACCGGGAGGTGTAATAGAAAGATTGCTTTAATAAAGGCTTTAGAGAGCCTGGAAGAGGCCAAAGAGGCAGAATTCTCACCCATGTGAAAATGGGAGATGGCAGCTAATTGAAATTTTATGGTATAAGCGCTTGCTCCTTGTTGAAAAATATTGGCAAGGAAGTCAAGAATGGCAGAAATAGCAGCCGTGAAAGGATCCAAACTCCTTTGAGAGGCTCAAAAGGAAAAATGTTTCCATTTGCTGTGGTAAATATTCCTGGTGGTAGACTTATGAGCTACCTCCAGAATAGACCTGACTGAAGAGGATAATCCGGGAGTCCTAGCAATCAGGGGAACTGGAGCAACCAAGTCATGAACTTCAACCTGCCCAGGCTCAGATGAGGAACCCCCCCCCACCCCCCAAGGGGTGTGAAATAAGATCCTGAATGAGATCCAAGCCAAAGCCAGAAGTTGAGACCAAAGGAAGGGAAACCATACCTGGTGAGGCCAAAACAGGGCAATGAGGATTACTTTGCTCCCCAGTCGACAAGCTTTCTGTAGAAACCTCGGAATAAGAGGTACTGGAAGGTAAGCATACAGAACACTGGGAAGCCAAGCATGGACTAGAGCATCTCTGGGGGATAATGGGGGTTCAGAGCGAAGAACTAATTGCCCTTCGCGTTGGAAGGAGATGCAAAGAGATCGCAGCAAGGCTGACCCCACTCTAGTAAGATCTGCTCCACTACTGAATGATTCAGAAGCCACTTGTAAGGCATCAGTATAGTCCAACTTAACCTGTCCACTAGGATGTTGGACCGTCCCGCTATGTGCGTTGCTATGAGAAAGCGACCAGTGGAGGTCGCCCATTCCCAAACTCTCATGGCCTCACGACAAAGGGGGTAAGATCTGGTCCCTCCCTGTCTGACATTCCAGACCACTGACACCTGTCTGACTGAACTGCAATGGCTCCCAGAGGAAAAAAGGCATGAAGGGCCTGCAACGCCAATAGGACCGCCCTCATCTCCAGAACGTTTATATGCAAACTGGTCTCAACAGGGGACCACAGGCCTTGGACTGTCCTGCCCAAACAATGCCCCCAACACCCAAGCTGGGAGGCATCCGTGGTCACTGCGGCTTGGACAGGGGCTGGAACAAAAGGTTGTCCCTTCACGACTTCTGGAGAGTACATCCACCACAGAAGGGATGACCTGCAGACTTGACTGAGATGTATTGGAAAAGATAACGGAAGATCCAACAGAGACCAATGTACCGCTAAAGTCCACTGTAGTACTTGCATGTGTAACCAGGTGCACGGAAGAAGTATTATAGTCAACTGCCATAGAACCAATTCTGCTGAGGGAAGATGAGAAAGGTAGATCAGGGAAACATGCATACTCAGGTTTCGCACTTTGTCCGTGGTCAGAAGATTTCGCACTGCAGTGTGTATCTGTGCCCCAATGTGGTCTATCACCTGGACAGGATATAGAAGTGATTTGGATGCATTGATTGTAATCCCCAAGTGAAGTGCAGCCTGTAAGAAATAACCCCTGGACTGAGAAAGTAGATGCCTGGTGGGTGCAGTGAGGAGCCAATTGTCCAGATATGGGTAGACCAAAATCCCGTGAAGCCTCAGGTCAGCTGCTACTACCGCCATCACTTTGGTGAACACCCTGGGGGCTGTGGTGAGACCAAAGGTTAGGGCTCGAAACTAGTAATGATGGACTCCTAGCCAGAAGCAGAGGACCCTCCTGGAGCTTCTGTGCATCTTTATGTGATAGTAGGCATCCTGGAGGTCTAACGAGCACATCCACTCGCTCTCTTGCAGGTATGGCATAATGGACTGTAAAGTGACAATCCGGAATTTTTCTTTGGAAACTGACAGGTTCAGAGTAGATAGGTCCAGAATGGGCCTCAAGTCCCGTCTTCTTTGGCACCAAAAGGAACCTGGAGTAGATGACTGATCCGGACTGATCTGGGGGGACGGATTTGATGGCTCGTTTCTCTAGCAGCTTGGAGATTTCTACTGCTGCTGCCTCCCTCTGCATGGGTGGCACATCTTGAGAGGTTTGGGAGGAACTATAAAGGGCATAGAGTATCCTCTGGATATGATCTGAAGCACCCAGTTGTCTGATGTTACGGACTCCCATGCCACCAGGTGCAACGACAATCAACCCCCGACTCTCTACAGAGTAGAGCAGTCGGGCAACCCTTCAGGGTTGCTGTCCGGGCCTGTCCACGAACGGTTCTCAACACTCAAAATTCCTCGGACACCCTCTGCCTCTTGGCCAGCGTCTATCCTGTCCCCCTCTGCGGGAAGAAGAGCCCTGAGTGCCCTGGGAATACTGTGACTTCCAGAATGACATCTTCTTTTGCCCTCTCTGATTTCAGGAAAAGGATCTTTGAGGGTTCAAGAAGTGGATTCCGCAGACAGTGTCTTCCCATCCTTCTCACTCTGGACCAAAGTCTCTTTGACAGTCTTACCAAAAAGAGTAGAGCCATCATAAGGGGCATTAGCAAAAGACATCTTGAAAGGTTCCAAAAATTGACATAGTCTGAGCCAGGTGTTGCGCTTCACGGACACTCCAGACCCAGACGCCCTAGCCGCTCCTTCAGTAGCATGAGAAAGGGGGTCGCATGGACGTATCGGAGACTGCTTTTAAAGTGGCCATCCTCATGGAGAATGTGTCTCTGTCCTCCTGTGAAATGGACTTAGGGGAAGACTCAGCCAGTTCCTTGATGAGGTCGCGCTGTAGTCTCGTAATGTGGGCCAGGTAGTTCAGCGCCCTGATGGAAAAAGTCGCTGATGCATAAACCTGTTTCCCTATGTGATCCATCATCTGAGACTCTCAGTTGGTGAGATGAACCGAGGAACTCTCCTGGGCTAGTTCCTTTTTAGTGGCTGCTGCTACCACCATAGCATCTACAGGGTTGCCCTTATTCCATGTTGGTCTGAGGGTGGACTCAAGATCTTGTCTGGACATTTTGGGATTGGTTCTATGGTGTCTGGCTCCTTCCAGGTCTGCGAGGTGACCAGGTCCCACCACGGGATCTGCGGGAGGGGACACCCAAGAAGTAGATGGGCCCGTGCTGAAAGCCTCCAGGAACAAGGATTCATCAGAAGAAGGTCTGGGGGGCGGACCAACCTCCCCACTGGTGTAGGATTTCCATTAGGTCTCCAAAGGAGACATCCTTGGGAGGTGATCTGGGGATACCTTCCCCATCATCCAAATTCATGTCATTGGTGAGGGACTGGGGGGGGGGGTCCAAGTGCCTCCTCTTACACATATGCTTGCTAGGCACTTCTCCGGTGGGGCTCTCCGAGGGGAACTCACAAGCCACTTGCTCCTCAGGGGGAACCGCCAGTGGCTCCTCGAGCACAGGCTGCCCTTCTAGGATTCATAGACAGAGCCGAGGGAGTCAGGGTGGAGTCCGAGGAAAGAGTCAAGGCTCTCGATGCAGTGGAGAGAACCCTTTCTACCACATCGAACGTTGAGGGAGAATGAGCCTCCTGGGGTACCATTATCGAAGCCGCTCTACCCGGATCCGACGTGAGAATCGGAGCCAGACCCGAAGTGGACAGAGCACCAAGGGGGGAACTTGGCCCATCAAACTCGGAGCCGATGGAAAAAGTTCCGCTCCCTCGGATCCGATACCCAGACTCCGGTTCCAAGAGCCACTCGGAGCCCAACTGGTCGGATCAGACACGCTCCAAGCAGGTACCATCAGTGCCAACCCTCTGACTAAGGCCATCCTTGGATCCAAGTACTCCAAACCCAGTGGACGGATCAGAGAAATTGGTGTAAAGAAAGGAAGCGAGGTCCCCCCTCCAGAGGGAGAGGGGGCTGGCAAAACTCCCATCTGGGTCAGAGTACGAATGAACCTCATCATTTTATCCATGTCAACTTCCAATAAGCTTCGGATGGATCTCGATGAGGCCACAGACTCCGACCTGGCGGGTCGAGGAACCGAGGCCCTAGATGGTGGTTGTGTCTCCTCTGGCTCCGGGGAAAATCTCTGAGATCGGAGCCGAGGGGAGTCACAGATCCTAGCTTGACTATTGGTGGGAGTAGAAGAAGGGTCCGGAGACCTCTTACGTTTTTCTCTATATTCTTTCTCCTTCTCTCTGCCCCTAGTGTGCTCCACTTCCACAGGCTTAGAAATGGGAGTTTGAGTCCCAGCCTGGGAGGGAGGAGAAGCAAGGGCAAGAGAGGAAGGAGAGGTGGCCACAGCAGCCACTGTGACCAAAGCAGTGGAAGTGACAGCCACCTCGGTAGTGGGTAAAAGGCCTTTCAGGGCCAGTTTAGCCCATCTGTCTTTAACAGCGAGCAGGTTAAAACCCGTGCAAATGGCACAGTCTGTATTCAAATGTGCTACACCCAAGCACATAAGGCAGAGTGCGATGCCATCGGCAGGTGACAATTTATGGCCACACTCAGTGCACCTCTTAAATACTGGCTTGGAGTCAGCCATGTCTCTGCAGGATAAACAACGCATACACAATAAGAGAAGGATAAAAGAGGAAGAAAAACTATTTCCAACTTGGACCCACTCTCCACACACTCAAGGCACTCAGAACACTGAGGGGGAGGGGAAGTAACACACTAAGTACTTAACACTGAAAACTACTAAAAGACAGCTGAAAAGGCCTAAACACGATGCACCAGTGAGGGGAGGAGTAGAGGAAAGCTACCCTAACAACTACACTCAAGAATTATGAAAAAACTCCTTACTTTACCAAAAAACCCAACTCACTAACTCAGAGCTCAAGATCACAATGCTTCAGTCAAGCCGCGGCAAACGAGATCTGGGGGCTGGAAAGTAGTGGAGGTGTAGTATGGGTAAGGGGAGGGGCTTGGAGCTCGGAGCAGATGATAGCAAATTTGCCGGCTCACATCAGATACGGATCCAGTACCCACAGGTTGAAGACCAAATGAAGTAAACTACTTCAGATTGTCTATTTACTCTTGCACATTTTTCTACTACTAGGTCTCTTTGCAGAAGGGAGAATCTGGACAACCCAGTCATGATATGCTAGGTCACTGGCAATTACTAGAAAAGCAGTAACCATTTAATTAATCAGGAGTAGTAAAGGTCTGAGTTTGCTAGAGGGCTTGTCAAGAGAGTCCTGAAGTGCTTCATATGTAGTGGTTTCTATAGAAGGCAAAAGCAAAGAGAACACCAAACATGTCAAGGCCAATACTTGACTACAAGAATGACCCCAGACATGCCTGAATGGTTTCGCTCAATAATAAGGGGAAATACAGGGAAAAAACATGAGTTCATGAAGCCCCGTCTGGATTACAGTATCCATGGGATATCCTCTCCCTCCCACAACAGGAATAAGGAAAAAGAAGCCACTACATTTGGCATTGGTTGTGGATAAAAACAGGTCACAGACAGGCTCTCCCCAGTGTTGGAAAATGTTCAGCACCACTGACGGTCTAAGGGAACACTCAGTTGCTGTTTACAGAGGCCACATGACCTTAAACCACTGGAGAACTGGCTTCTCCAGGATACAGTTGGCTACCATAAAGTGGTTCATGGACATAACCCATCCTCAGTGCTTTTTGACAGGTGGGTTTTAATCCCCTCCCCATGCTTGTTTATGAACCAAAGAACTGGCTTGTTGTCAGAGAAGATGGCAATAAAACTCTGAGGTATGAAGTCCTGAAATGCTTGTAAGATAAGAACTGCCATCATCTCTAAAGTTCTGATGTGCAGAGGTAGATCTCTGCCTGTCACCATACACCTTGGACATTCGGCCACTGTAAATGCTCCCTACCCCGTCCCCCTCTGCGGTTAAGGCAGAGGCATCTGTGGTAACAACCACTACAGATGTTAAAGACTAGGAAAGGATTGTCCAGAGGAAGGTTTGGTGTGAGAGTCTCCCAACTCACCTAAAACGTGCAAGTCTTGCAGACCTTGAACTGTATCACTGGATCTGTTTTTATTTCAACTTGTTAACCTCTTAGGTGGGCTGTTGTTTTTGGCCATGACCTGGGCTGTTGAAAGAACACAGATTCAATAACAAAACAATACACAGAAGAACCATTACAGATTGCTAAGAACATACAAGTTCAAATAAGCAACAGCAATGCAAAATGAGAATTGTTAGCTTTAGGTACTGAATAATGCCCACATGTTATTTGTATGTTTATATATGTGACAATACAATTTGATATTTACAAGTGCAATAACTTGATATTAACAACTGTGATAACTTGTGCAATTACAGTGTTAATCTCATACGTGGGCTGTTCTTTTTGGCCATGACCTGGGCTGCGGAAAGAGCACAGATTAAATGACAAAACAATATACAGGCAGTGCTGACATGCGATTATTAAAATAATGATGCAGCATAACAGATTGATAACAACAGACAAGCTCAAATAAGCAACAACAAAGCAAAACGACAACAGTTAGCTTTAGGTACTAAATAATGCCTATATATTTGTATGTTTATATGTGACAACGCAATTTGAGATTTACAACTCAACAACTTGACATTAACAACTGCAATACCTTGTACATTTACAGTGAGATAATTGCATATGTTAATACCTTCATTAGTATTGGAAAGAACTGAGTTGTGCTCTGTGTAACAGTTAATTTTTCTGCATCATCCATCGTCTTTTTAGTGACGGTTAGTATTGATTAGGCACTAATTCAGGCTTGTTTTGAAACCTTTGTATGGCCTTAAACTTTCTAATATCACCCTGGAAAGAGATTCCGAGTTGCAATTAACCAAAAGTCCCCCCCCCAACATATGCATTTCCAAAAGCTCATGTGTCTGACAAGACTGCTTAACCATAGAACTCTTGATGGTGTATGTGCGTGTTCTCAAATGGACAGTAAGCTTTTAAGAGGTGGGCAGAAAGAGAGGTTAATGATCCTGAAGAGAAGTGCATAAAGCTGGTTAGGTGCTCTACTTTGTACTGGGTGCCAAGTGAACAGCTTAAGCAGCTCACAGTGACGTGGCTGTGCATTAGCTAGTAAATAACAGACAGACTTTGTTTTCTGCTACCTGCAAGAAGATGGAAGTTTTGTCAAGGAGTGGAGAGCCATGAGTGGAAAACAATGAGAAAATGAGTGGTATACATCAATTTAAACCAATGAAGTTTCATTGCAGATCTCTCCTGTAAAACCTGTCATTTTGGACCAAAGGTTTCAGGCAAAGTAGCGCAGGCAATGACTGACTTGGTGAATATCCTGGACTGAGGCAAGTCCAAATTAAAACAGCTGAAAATCATGAATGGCTTCCACCTAGGAGTGCAGATACTTACTGGAATCTTTTTCCCCAGGATAAAAAATCCATTTTTTATGCGAGTATAAGCATTCTAGTGGTACAAATGGCATACTCAGTCTCTTCCTCACAGAAAAGGAAGGATGGACTGCACTGTCACTGTACTAAACATTTTGTGGGATAAACTTGTTTAGACTGATCAGAGTACATGCAGGCTGGATGTCTTTTCTGTTTTTGGGAATTAAAAAAAGCCTTGTGTGTGTGTGGTTGGGTGTTTTCTGGTATAGTGGAATATTCTGACAATCTAACCCCACACTTCCTGCAGCTAGCAGCAAACTCTATAGCTTATCCCATCAGCATACTCATTAACAGATCAATTAAAGAATCCCTTGTCCCAGACATCTGGAAAAAAACATTAATTCTTCCCTTACACAAAGATGGCACCAACACAGACACCACAAACTTTCAACACACAGCAATTCTCTCACCCCTCTCTAAAATACTGGAAAAATGCATCCATGCCCAACTCCTCAACCACCTGCATTAAAATCAAATTTTATCACCCACTCAGCATGGTTTCAGACAAGGACACAGCACCACTACCGCCCTCCTATCCTTCCTTGATACAGTTAACCGGGCACGGGATTCTGGTAAAATAATTGCTTCACTTTTCCTTGACCTCTCCAAAGCTTTTGATACCATTTCCCACACTATCCTACTCTCTAAACTATCCACCTTCAACATTTCTCCTCCTACCCTACAACGGTACAACAGCTATCTCTCCAATAGGCAGCAATCCACCAAATGGCAACAGTCTTACTCTCCCTTCCTCAGTACATCCACAGGGGTACCCCAAGGCTCCATACTTGGTCATCTCTTATTTAGCATATTTATTAACAACTTTCACACCACTCTTCCACAATGCCCAGTAATCCAGTATGCTGATGACTCTACAATAATATGCACTGCAAATTCCAGCTCTGAACTCCAGCAAATTACCCAGAATGCCCTCACATCTACTGACTCTTGGATGCTTAACAATCATCTTGCCCTAAATCCAAAAAAAAAAAAAATAAACTAGTAATTTTTACTCCTAGGAAAACCACTCCATTTGATAAAAAAACTCTTCACTATACAAACCCAAGACAATACCACTATAGAATTTGTCCCACACACTAAAATACTAGGCATTATTAAAGTTGAAAACCTTAACTTTGACCTACACATAAACAATAACATCAAAAAAACACACCTAAAGCTTGGTATGCTCTACAGGCATCAACACTTTCTTAGCCTCTCTACTAGACAAACCCTTGCAACTACCTTTTTATTACCCTCTCTCCTTTATGGTGCCTCTCTCCTCACTAATATCTGAAATTCTACAAAATCCAAACTTGCTATGTGTTACAACAGAATAGAAAATTTGCCACCAAGGCCACATTCTCATCCCACCATTGTAAGTCACTGACATAATTAGGGTGGCTGGAACTACCCCACCAACTCTCATTCACCCAACTAACTACTGTGCACAAAATAATCTACAGACCCACAGACTGTCCTGCTCTCTTAACTCTACTTGCCAAATACCATTCCAGCAGGCATCTAAGATCTGAAAATCATCTACTTCTAAAAGTAGATAAGCCCACCTTACCTGCTGGTCAACTCCTCTATCCCTTCACCGTCGCCAAACTATGGAACTCACTTACGCCTTCTATAAGAAACACAGGCAGCACCACCACCTTCAAACAAATGCTGAAAAATCATCTCATCTCTTCCTGGCTATGTTCCTGCTCTATAACCTAACCTCTTCACTCTCTCCTTGTATGATTACTAAACTCCTATGTCTTTTGCTACTAGTGACCGATGATGTTTTCTCCATATTTATTTTTATCTTTACTTGTTGATTCTGGTACAATAATACTGATCTCTGTTATACCAATCTGATTGAATTAATTGAATTCTGCTTTAATGTATATTTTCTGTATATATTGCTATAATCGAACAAACTAGATTCCTGCTTTTATGTATATATTCTGTATATGTTACTATATTTACTATCTGTAACACTGTTTCTGTACTAATTAATGTTTATATTTTTTCTGTATCTCGTTGGAGCTTTTCTCCCCGGGCCTCCACTGAAAATGGGCTCTTTTAGGCCCAGTGGACTTATCCCAGTAAACAAATGCAATAAATAAAATAAATAAATAAATTCTGAATAGCTCCATCAGTAAGAGAATTAAGACCTCCTTCCTTCCTTGCCAAACGTCTGAATGAATGGGATATCAATCAATGGGAGAGCGGGGCTGCAATGGGGATCACACAACCTACAGATATAAATGTCCCAACACACTTGCTTTGTATGATATCTATCTGAGCATTAGAGTGGAATGACAGAAGACCCCCCCCCCCAAATGTCTCCAGAATGAGAGAGTTGAGCATGCTCTCTGGGATTAGACTACTACTGCCCTGAAGAAGGACCATGGTTCTCATTCTTCTACTAAAATTTACTGCCTCTAGGCTGGCTACCATACTGAAACCTCGGCCATGTCAGTTTTAAGTGCCAAATGGACCCTGCAAGTGACTTCCAACTCCTCTGTCCTGTACGAACTATCAAACTACCAGACAAATAAATGACCCTTAGTGAGGTTGAAATCACTTCTGAAACACGTGCCATTGCCAGCAAATGCAGCATGGTGTGCATCAATGGAGATGAGACTGGATACAAATACCATACTCAGAGGCAATGAGACCGGTCCCATCTGCCCAAGGCTGAAACTCACTAAGGTACATGTTGACGTTAAATGCATTAGTTGCTAACCTCACCACAAAAGGTTAATCTCCGTGCTAACACTATCAATCCTAAAGGCTAGAAAGCCGACATCAGCAATGGCCATAATGAAAGTACTGCCAAACCTGACCTGCTGACAATGAGCTCTGAGACCAGAAGAACTCCTGACACTGATAGCATCAGTGCTGAGGTTACTGACACCAGTATCAAGGCCTGCATTGAAGGCATCTTAAAGAAAGGCTGAAGTTTTAGGGTCAAGAATGCTGATAATGTACTTGACAGTGGAAATCTGACCACACTGGGAATGCTGCAGGATTGAAAACTGGTGGAGAGAATTGGGAAGCCATGTTAAAAAAAAAATCTTGAAAATGAAGAGATGTCTCCTGTCTACCTTGGTGTCAAAGGGGAACTAAACAAAAGACCTTTTTTCTGGAAATTGATGAATACCTCAATTATATTATTATCTAACTTAGTGGGAGGAATGGAATAACCTATAACACTGAGCAGACAAAGGCCTGGAATTAAAAAGTATCAACCTGACCTCAGAACTAGAAAGTGAAGAAACGCTGTCTGCCTTTCACTAATCTGACAGGAAAATGCTTAGCAGCATTCTTTTCAGGATTCTGGAAACCTACAAATGGGAAATAACAGACATGACTCTCCACTCCTAGGCTTTTTGGAAACCTAACCTGGAAAAGAATATTTAACTCTATAAATCACTTCACTGTTTCATGCTTGTCAGGCTTATATTTTTTTCCTATCCTTACGTCAACATTTGTCAATCACAGACTTGGTCCTCAAACTTAAAGGACTCGACTTAAAAGTCAAGTCCTGGGCAGGAAGTAACACATAAACCTTTTACAATTCAGAAAATAAAAGCTTTTTTTACCCTTTTCCTAACAATTTTAAGGCCCAAAGATTTGCAAATATTACTGTACTGAGAAATAGCATTCTCTCAAGCAATAAGCACAACACAGCTTTGTCTTGGGGCAGCATCTCATGCCCACACTAATACTTTTTAAAGGCTTAACTATCATCCTGTACTAACAACATAAAGATAACCAACACTAATAAGCAAAACAACAAACTGAAATCTATTAAACCCAAGTAAAAATGTCAATATTTCCAGAGGAAAAGAGAAGGCAAATTCTCACTAAAACAACATAAAAGTGGAAAAGACTGACCTTAAAAGCTGGTTGTTCCCAGAGATAAATTAAACAAGAAATGGCTTTTATTTTTCCTCCCCTCTGCAGGACTGGCAAAAATTACTCCTCTATGTGCAACTAATCAGTCCATTTGACTTGTGGGGTGACAACCGGGCAACACTTGGCTAAGGTAGAGCCCAATCAGCCCATTCATTCCTCAGTGGCAATAGCTGGCTAGAAAAGTGCAAGCCATCCTGTTGGTCATGTGGAGCAGCCTACCCCTCTTCTTGTGCTGCCAGCTTCAGGGAGCATGCCTCTATAGACTCACTTGGCTACATGTATATGCATAATGGCATTCCTGCTCACAAGCTTATACTCCACAAGTACATAGTGCACTTGCTATGAGTCACTCAAGTGTTGTGCCAGACCACCCTCCCTTTCCACAGAATGAGCAAGACAGCAGTGGCCACTCGCAGTCATTCTCCATGGCCAGCTCTGTCAGGTGTCCAAGCTCCTGTCTGAACTCTCATCATCTATGCTATAGTTGAGGCTTTACCTCTACAAGTCACCACAACTGGCCAGCAAGAAGCTATTCTGAATGCAAAATTGTAAACCTTTCCAAACACAGTCTGAGGACATTTCTTAGCAATTCACTTGTAAAAGATGCTAACTGATACAGTATTATTGGTAAAGGAGGGGTAGCTAGTAGCCTACAAAAGTTTCAGATGCCAAACTAAACAGATGTGATCTTGTTGGTTGACAAGGATGTAACCTATCATCTCAGATTAGTATATCTCCAAAGTAGACAGTCCTGAAGCACTAATCAAAACATCTGGGCTTCTTTATTATAGGGAGATTTTGCCTTGTGGCTTCTATGGCATTATCTGAAGAGGTATAAGCAGCACTTGAAGGACTGACAGTGCATGCTACATATTTTGCATTTGTTAAGATATTTAATACCACTTCAAACACTGGAATAACTGATGAATTAAATGTGTATTCACACACAATTCAGACACTAAGTAACCAAAAGGACACAAGTCTGGCCTGGTGGCTGGGGGTGGGGGTGGCTGTCTATTCTAAAGGGGGGGTTACAAGTTGTGGTTCAGAGAGCTCTCTAGTGCAGCCTCATTTTTGCACTGTTCTTTTCAGCTATAAGATCAGGGAATTGTCTATGAATGATCAAACATACAGATCACTGCAAAATGGATAAAACATTCACTTCCGTAAGTGCTAAAGTTCTCCAAGATGGTCTACAAAATACATAACTTGTGCAACAGTGATGACCTTACCTATACTGGCAATAAATGAAGCATCACAACACTTTGCAAAACAGACAAATTATGATAAAAAAAAAAAAGCCACATCATGAAAAAAATTACATTATTATTAAAAATCTATTGGCAATTGTAAACAGGCTATTTAAACATCTTTACTACACTTAGAATACATGTACACATACATTAACAGAAAAAAAACACATTAACATTTTTTTTCATGTATTATACATTACACGTATATTAACAATCATTCATTCCAACATTAAATAAACTGCTCAATTCCTGCCTTCCTTTAAACCTCATTACTCTGCACATAATACTCACACAAATTCCATTTATTTATATGTGATTTGCTCCTTCTCTTTTCTAAAGATCCCGACTCTAGTTCTTCTAGCTCCTTTACAATATTCAGTACTTCAATTTCACCTGGTTTAGAGTTTGACTATCATTTTCTAGTAATTGTATTTATTTATTTTGCAGCTAACTGCATTAAACTTAATAAAGCCTTACTATGTATAGGTAATTCAGATCCTGTACCCCAGCCAAGAGAGTCATTTCCTTAGTTACAAACCCTTTTCTCCCTCAAAATTTCTGACACAGTACTCTGTAAAGAATTTTTAAAATATGTTAACTAGTTATACTCCCAAAAAACATGTTCCCAGTTATGCCATCACACCTGCAGCGTCTGCCATCTACCTTAGGAAAAAAATCTCTTAAAATCTGCTTGGGGTCAAAAATTACCTATGCAAAGTTCCAAGCAAAAATCCTATATTTTCTCGACTTTGACAGATATTTGGAAGCCATACAGATGTCTTATTGTTCCTTCGTAAACTGCCTTTCCAGTCTTTCATCCCAATCTTTTCCAACCTTCTCTGGTTTATTCTTATAATCATCATGCAACATATTGTATGCTCTACTAATTATCCCTTTAACAGCAGGTTTTGTTCTAGACTCAACTAAAAACTCTACCAGTGCTAGGTTTTCACTCTGCCCTCCACTATCCCTTTCTCTTTGCTTATACTCAACAGAAGGCAGTCTCTAACCTACAATCCAAACTTCTGCTTGTCTGCATTCTACTCCACTACATCTCCCTCATTAGTTATTTTTTCTAGTTCCTTTTCCAGTTTTCTGTAGTAAATCCTGGTACTCTTGCCTATTTTCTACAATCCTACTTGCAGTCATTCCCAAAAGTCACCCATCTACATTCCTTTGCTGCCTTAGATCTTACAGTACTTTCTCCAACTTTATAATATTCTATATGGCTGTTATTCTCCTTAAATATCTGCATCTAAACTGCCATTCTTTAATTTTTTTAAATTTCCTCTGTTAATTTCATCACCATCCCTTTCTACTTTGACTTATAACCTTCTTCTTGTGTTATGTACATCAGCCTTAACTGTGTAAAGTATACTTTCAAATCAGGCAATCCCATACCACCTTGTTTTGTGGGGATGATCAACTTATCCTACTTAACTCTTGCCCTATTTCCCTCCTAAATAAATTCCTTCAACTCTATTACTGTCCACAACTTCTCCTTGATTGATAAAAACATGCCTAACCTGTATATACAGTACACAGACTAAACATTTTCACTGCTTGTATCATACCATTCATAATCAAGAGCTTCCAGTTTCTCAGTTTTTGTGTCTTTTTAGTCTCTTTCCATAAATCCCCAGCTGTCGTAACAGAATTATTTTTAATCCATACACCTAAATACTTCATCTTATCATGTCCCCATAAACATGGATATTGCTGAACCAATTCATGTGTTAGTACACAGTGAACCACTTTAGCCTTTGTTTTTTTCTTCGTTAATTTTATATCCTGAAATACTTAAAACTGTCTCAAAATATTACACGACTTTGAAATATACTTTTCTGGATTAATCAAGTACAAAATATCAACTGCAAATAAATCTTTTTTCTTAATTACCACACCAGCTAAATCCTTGAATTTTTAGTCTCTCTTATTTTCTTTGAAAACTGTTCTAAATGTAAAGCATATAACAAAGGGGAAACATACTACTGTATGGTGCTTCTATTCAAACACAGGTTGTAAGAGAAGAACCCCCCCTCCCTTTATTCTTGTCTCTGGTCCTTCAAATATCCTCCTAATTAACCATTTTATTATATAGGAGAATGCAAAAGCTTCCCTTCTCCAATTCAAAATTCCCAGCCAAACCTACTGAATGCTTTCTCTGCATAAAGACCCACCAACAACAGTTTCATTGTTTTTCATGCTGCTTTCTTCTGGACCATCATTGTTCTGTTACTGCTGTCAAATGTTTGCCTCCCTTCCACAAAACACACTGCTCCATATCTATCAACTCTGACAACACCTTTGCTACTCCTTTAGTGAGAAAAGACAAAGACTTTAGAATCACGGTTTAAAACTGAAATGGGCCCATATGAAGTTGGGCCTGAATGGACTATAACCTATATGGGAAGTACAGCCACCACAGTTTTTTCCAAGATGCTGCTACCTTTTCTTGATACCCTTTAAAATATTGTTAAACAAAACTTTCCAGATCTTTACCACTTTTTCCCCCCTAACTGCCACCAAAATACTGTCAGATCCTGGAGAGCTCTCTGTAAATTGATTATACATTACAATTTTAACTGCAGCTCTTCTTATCTTGGCTATAACTGTAGAGCCTCATCTGCCTCATAGCACTGGCATAATCAAGTCACCCATAAATATTTCCATTTTTGCCTTTTCTTAATTTCCGCATTTCTCCATTTTATATAAATGTTCATAAAAAATTTTCAAATATCTTTAATATCGAGATCTCTGGTTATTTTTCTTGCCATAGCTCCCTAAATTTGGTAATAACTCTCTCCACTTTCTGTTGCCCAAGTCATTGCGCTAAATGCTTTTGTGCTCTGGAGTTACCAAAAAATAGTTGCTTAACATCAACTTTTCTAAATTTATGCAAAATATACAAAATACTCCCTTACTTTCCCTTTAGCACTCTGCAGTTACTCCTCCTTGTGTCAAATTCCCCTTATTTTGCATTGCTTTAACCTTTATCAGCCCCTCTAAATTCCTATTACTTCTTTCCCACATATCTTTCTCTTATTTCTATACTATTTTAAGCTCCATTTTCATTTAACCCATTCACTAAATATTCCTTCTGAAGACATTTCTACCATCCCTAAAAACTCAAACAATTTCCACTACCCGTTACTTAAAAGCCTTACTTTTTAACAAGATGGAAAGTGCCAGTGTCCCATTTTTACTTCATTACCCTGCATCTCCATATTAACTTTTACTGGTGCATGATCTGAAAGTTACTGGATGTGTGTCAAGACTTTCAACTAAATACACACACACCTATAAAATATAAATTCTAGCCAGTCCAACCCAGTAACTTGTAGAACCTTGTGGAATAATATATAAATTCTGTCCAATTTCCTATTACTGAATTCACATCTTCCATAACAAATATTCTCATGTATTTTAACAGTAATCTACTCTGTCTTTTGTTACATTTTACCTTCTAGTTCCCCTGATACATATTCAGTATTGCAAAACATGTTCAAGTCACCACACATAAATAGTATTCCCTGCTGAAAGCTTACAATGTTTCCAAAAACATTTTTAAGCTCCATAACAGCAGTTTTTGGTGGAATATAAACACATACCAGTGTAATCCACTTCCCTCACCATTAGCCCTTTACTGCCACAAATCTACCATTACTGTCTCTTTTCTCTCTCTTTTATCACTATTGGAGCACCTCCAGCAGGAGGTATTTCATGCAGCACACATTGACTGAAACTGCAGATTGATTTAAGGATCTGGATATATGGGTAGATCCAACTTTTGAGTTTTTCTAATCATTTAAACCAATTGGTTACTGATAGTTATAGAAAGTACAGTTTTGTACCTACCATAAATGTAGATGTTCGAGTGTTCACCCTGCTGCAGTCATCACACTTGGGTTATCCTGCCGTCAGGCGGTCCAGCAGTCGGCCTGAATTCCAAAGTCTTGGTCCGGCGTCAGTTGCTGTCGCTTCTTTCCTAACGTCAGTGCGCCAGGGGTATATAAGAGGCATCCGATGCCATTTTCTTCAGTTTTTCTTGCCGCAGATGTCAGGTGCCCCCAACAGGTAGGCAAAATATATATATATATATATATATATATATATATATATAAATAAAAATAAAACAATACCTTTAGGCACAAGCAAATACACCACAGAGGTTGTATAGGACAGAGTGGTATAGATAAGTTCAGCTAGTACAGAGGGGATGGAGGGAGGTTAACCTAGACTGCAGCAGGTTGAACACTCGAACATCTACATTTATGGTAGGTACAAAACTGTCCTATGTTCATCGTGTTACCCTGCTGCAGTCATCACACTTGGGTTGAATCGGGAGGTGGAGTTAAACAGGGTTAAAAGAAGCTAGTAGGCCCTGCAAAGCTGCAGTGGCAAAACCAGCTCTAGTCTTAGAATATAGAGGTAAGTGACAGTTGTTTGGTGAAGGTGTGCACTGAACTCCAAGTTGCAGCTTCCAGAATATCCTTGGTTGGCACTCCCCTGAGAAAGGCTGCTGATGTAGCTGTAGCCCTGGTGGAGTGGGACCTAATGTTAGCAGGTATCTGTTTCCCATGATGTGTGTAGCAGAAACGTATGCAATGCCCTATCCATTTTGAAATGGTCTGTTTTGAGATAGCTTTTCCTTGTGATCCTGTAGCATGGGCTACAAAGAGCTGGTCAGTTTTTCTGAAAGCCTTAGTTTTATCCAAGTAGTAATGTAATTGCCTGTGAATGTCCAAAGAGTGCAGGAGTCTTTCTCCTTTGTTCTGGGGATTTGGGAAAAAGGTGGGCAAATGAATGGTTTGGTTTAGGGCCACACTGGATACCACCTTTGGCATAAAGGAAGGATTAGTTCGTAGAGAGACTCTGTCTTGATGGAAAATGAGGAAAGGCTCCACTGCCATTAGTGCCTGTAGCTCTGAGACTCTTCTAGCTGAGGTTATTGCTAGTAGCAGGGCAGTTTTCCATGAAAGAAATTTTAAATCAGCTGAAAAAGCTGGTTCAAAGGGCAGTAGTGTAAGCTTTTCCAGAACAAAGTTGAGATCCCAAGTAGGTGTTGGTGCTCTCCGTGGCGGTCTTATGTTCTTAGCCCCTCTGAGGTACTGTCTTAGGAGTGGATGTGAGAATAAAGGAGGATCCATGTTGTAATGAGCTGAAATTGCTGAGGCGTGGATCTTAACAGATGAAAAGGAAAGTCCTTTGTGCAACATCTCGGTCAAATATGAGGAATGTTTGGATCAAGTGGATTTTGGCCTTTAGCATGGTTCCAGGCGCAAAATCTTTTCCATTTGTCTGAATAGGTTTTCCTGGTGCTGGGCCTCCTGGCCTCCAGAATGACATCCATAACAGCTTTGGATTGAGGTGTTGGCTGGTTGTTTAGGTAATTTGCCATGCAGCCAGGTTTAAAGTCTTGAGCTGGCTGTGTAGAATCTGATTGTCTCACTGGGTGAGCAGGTGAGGAATCTGTGGTAAAATCCATGGTGGGCCGTGGGTCATGTTCCTTAGAATTGGATACCAATGCTGGCGTGGCCAGTCTGGTGCAATGAGTATCATTTGTGGCCTCTCTAATCTGACTTTCAGCAGTACCTTTGCTAGAAGAGGCAGTGGAGGAAAGGCATACACTGTTAATGTTTTCCAACTGACTGAGAGGGCGTCCACTTTCCAAGCTTGTGGATGGAATGTTCTTGTGCAATATTTTTGAGGTTGGTAGTTTTGGGGGCTTGCAAATAGATCTATGTCTGGGGGTCCCCATTTTTGAGCTATCATTGCAAATACTTGTGGATCTAGTTTCCACTCGTGTGGATCCATGATGTTTCTGCTTAGGTCGTCTGCCAATGTGTTTTTCTTTCCTGGCAGGAATTGTGCTTGTAACTGAACCTGGTAAGACAGTGCGGTGTTCCATAAGGTTATTGCTTGCCTGCATAGAGGGTAGGAATGTGTGCCCCCTTGCTTGTTTATGTACCACATTACTGTGGTATTGTCCATCTTTATTATTAGTTGTCCTGGGTGTAAGAGGTCCTTGAAAGCTGCTAGGGCATTCTGCACTGCTAGCATTTCTTTTTGATTGATATGCAGATGCCTCTGATCTGTAGTCCATTTGCCCTGAATGCACTGTCCTGCCATGTGTGCTCCCCAGGCATAGTCTGATGCATCTGTTGTCATAGTTTGCCTGGCTGTGGGTAAGGTGAAAGGCTGACCCTTGTTGAGGTGACAAGCCTGTGCCCACCGTAGAAACTCCTGTTGAAGGCGGGGAATGAGTGGTATCATTGTTTCCAAGCTGTGGCTATGCTGAGTCCATACGCTTTTCAGGTACCATTGTAATTTCCTCGTATGCAATTTTGCAAATGGTATTAGTAGTATGCAAGATGCCATGAATCCCAAGGCCTGCAGAATTTTTCTTACAGGGAGTTGGGTCTTTGTTGCCATTATTTTGAAATATTGAGTCAGCTGTTGTTGCTTGTCTGGCGTGAGATAAGCTATCTGGGCTGTTGTATTCAAGCTGGCACCCAGGAATATTATGTTTTGTGAGGGCACTAGTTTTGATTTATTTTCGTTTACTGTGTACCCTAGGCAACTTAGAAGGTGTTTGACAAATGCCAGATGCTTTAAAAGAATGTCCTTGCTTTCTGCTTGAATAAGGCAGTCATCCAGGTATGGGTATATTTGAATTCCTCTTTGTCTGCAGTATGCAATTACTGGTGCCAGGCATTTTGTGAAGACCCTGGGCGCAGTAGATAAGCCAAAGGGCAGTGCAGAGAATTGATAATGCGTTAAACCTGCAATGAAGTGGAGGTATCTTCTGCAATTTTGTCTGATAGGACATGCAGGTATGCTTCCTTGAGGTCCAACGTTACTAGCCAAGTATTCTTGTCCAGCATGGGAAGAAGCTGCTGTAGTGTTAGCATCTTGAATTTTGGTACTTGCAGATAGGTGTTCAGAATTGAAAGATCCAGAATGGGTCTCCATGCTTTGTCCTTTCTTGGAACTAGGAAGAGTCTTGAGAAAAATCCTTGTCCTTGCTCCTGTGTAGGTACCTGTTGAATGGCTCTCATGTCCATGAGAGCTGTAATTTGTTTTTGTGCCTCTGCCCACTGATTTGGTGGCAGGTTTGGCATTCCTTTTATCCTTGGTAAGTTATGAAAGTGGAATCTGTATCTTTGAGAGACAATGTTTAGGACCCATTTGTCTTTTGTGATGATGTGCCAGTTGTCTGCAAAAAATGCTAATTTTCCTCCCAAGGGAGCTGCCAGGAGAGATTTGCTTGGTAGTTTGAGGATTGAGTCATTGTGTTTGTCTTCTGCTAGCTTGGTGCCTGTCTTCTCCTCCTTACTGGGTAGCAGTACCCCATTGGCGAGGTTTGTAATGGCCTTGTGACTGACCTCTGCCCCTTGGGCATCTGTATTTGCCCCTCTGTGATCTGTCAGAAGCTGGAAAGGACCAGTTTTTTGTTGGCCAATTTCTGTTGAAATGAGGGGGTTGTACCTGCAAAAAATCCTTGACCGTCTGGCATAGACTTTGCCTTATCCTCCAACTTCTTTAAAACCTCTTCTGCTTTGACACCAAATAATACATCCTGCTGTAAAGGTGCATCCAACAGTTTTGCTTTAACATGATCAGGAAGGGTTTGTTCTTTTAACCAAGCATATCTACGTATGACAGAGCCAGTAACAGCTGCTCTACAGTAAGCTTCCAAAGAATCAAATCCGCATTGTAAAGTATGTTTGCCCACCTGTTCAGCTGCATGCAACAGATCCTGCATTTCCTTGAATTCAGACTGTTCAGTATGTGTACTCATTTTTTGTTTTAATTGAGACATTAGGAATTGTTGATATTTCTGCTTGTGAAACTGACAATTTAATGCTCTCATAGCCAGAGTTGCTGAGGTGTATATTTTCTTTCCCCATCTATCTAGGGCTCTGGAATCCCTTTCAGAGGGCACAGGATTTTTAGCCATAGAAGCTTTAGCTCCCTTAGGACCCTGGGAAATTGTTTCTGGATCAGCCACAGGGCTTTTATAAAGGAATTTGTGTGAGTCAGGTACTCTGTAGTACCTGTCTGGTTTTGCTGGAGCAGGAGGTAGAGAGTCTGGATTTAGACTAGACTCCAAGTAAACATCATCCACAATATCTAAAACTGGAGGGATAGCAAGAGGTCTGTGTTGGGGTAGTACAAGGAACTCTGAGCCATTTCTTAGAATCAGAGTAGTCCTGGCCTTCCCATTGGAAATGTTCCCTCATGGTATGTAAAGTTTCCCCAAAGGAGTAGTCTTCAGAGGGAAATGCTGAGGGAATAGAGTCTTCAGCATCAGAGTCTTCATAAGGTGGAAAAGTGTAATCCTGTTCCTCAGAAGAATCTGAGGAAATTGAGACCTGGTCAGAGGAAGCATAATCCTCCTCTTGTCTTGGTCTTTTATCAGGAGAGGGATGGGAACCCCTGATTTGGGCCATCAAATCTTCAGCCATCTTAAGCATCTGTTTCTTATGCATGAGGCCTTGAACTGTAGGCTGATGTACAGTCTTCTTTGGTTTTAAAGGAGTTTTAAGCTTAGCATAAGATTTAATGGTGAGTGTAGTCGGTCTGGAGACACCTTCTGCAACCAAAGGTGTTTCCACTGCACCGGGGTCTACTTCTGCTCCGGTGTCGGAAGGGCCTGATGAAGATGGCTGCATCGGCTTAGTAGACTCCGCTTGAGAAGCCGCAGCTGTCTCGTGTTCCAGTTCTGCGGTCGTCAGGGGCTGCGTAGGCGCCTCATTGAAAACTGGAGAACCGGTGACCAGCCCAACAGAGGCCTCGGAATCTGGCTTGTTCCTAGGCTGCCTGTCCTTATCCTTGCGTTTTTTATGCATGCCAGTTGTCGGCTGCTCCGACAGCATGATATAATTAAATTTCCTACCAGAGTAATGTCGTGCGAAGTCAAAACGGCGTTTGATAGTTCGTTTATTAAACCTAGCACAAAACCGACAACCTGTGACGTTGTGGTCTGGGCCTAGGCAAGCAATACAATAGGAATGGAAGTCCTTATGAGGTATTTGCTTCCCACAAGAAATGCAGTTGTTAACTTTTTCTGACATTGGACTGAGGCAAGAAAAGGTTCCCCAATGGGGTACTTAGCTTTACTGAAGACTTCGGACTGAAATTCGAATTGAAAATCTCAGGTGTCGGCCGACCGGCACTTGCGAACTGCTTCTGCTTCGGGCACCACGCGGCAAGAAAGACTGAAGAAAATGGCATTGGATGCCTCTTATATACCCCTGGCGCACTGACATCAGGGAAGAAGTGACAGCAACTGACGCCGGACCAAGACTTAGGAATTCAGGCAGACTGCGGGACCGCCTGACGGCAAGATAACCCAAGTGTGATGACTGCAGCAGGGTAACACGATGAACATCTATTGGTTATATAAAAAGATTTCTCAAGTTTTGGAAATCAGAAATGATGAAGTCATGGTTTGTTACATTAGACCCACACTTGAGTATGAAATAACAATATGGAAATGTTGCAAGAAAACAAGCATGAGTAAACTGGAAAGAGTACAGCAGAAATATAACAAGGGCATCCATGGATGTGAAAATTTAAGTTATTATGAAAGACTAAAATATCTGAACTTGTACAGTGTGTCTTATAGATAACAAAGAGGATCTTACTTGGGTATATAGGCCATTTACAGACAACTATCTCTGGGAATGTTTGACATTATCAAAAAAGTACTAGAGAATCATTAGCCAACCTATGTAGAAGACTCTATAGGAATGAGAAGTGTACTGACTGGTTCCCTGAGAAAGGAACTGATGCATGAAAATACTATCAAATTATATTAAAGCAAATAATAATTTAGATATTTTTAAGAACAGCCTGGACACTTATTATATGTTTTGGTACAATGGCAGGCTAGAAGGGCATTAATGCCCATGGCTGAAATATTTGTATGTATGTACTCTCCTTTTCATTTGACTTTGATATTCTGCTGAATAGCCACCATGAAATCCTTTATTTGTCAAATCCACAAGCTTATTTCTATCCAAATATGTCTCATACAGCATTGTTATTTGCAAACTACATTTCTTAATAAAATACTCTCTGCTTTTTATCTATACCTGCAAGGCCATTTACATTCCTTGATAACATGGACACAGTAGCCATTATGACAGAAAGCTACTACTCGGAGCTATTATACATGACAGCTCTTTCTTTTGAATGTTTACTTCCAACTTGTGGCTTACATGCACATCTTTCTTTTGAATGTTTACTTCCAACTTGTGGCTTACATGCACAAAAAAGAAATTATGTTCTTATCATAACATTCCGTCTGTGTTCACAATCCATCTATTCTTGACTCTTCCGATCCTCAGAACTGGTCCAGTTGTTATACAGTTTGCACCAGCCAAAAGTCTCTTGAGCAAATACTCTACCCACAATTCACCTCTGATTGAGTTTGCACACTTGATAACCAGAAAAACTATAAGCAAATATGAAGTCAAGTCCAAGGTGAACTCTACCAAAGCGCCAAGGATAAATGTTCACTCCTCCAGGAATTCACAGGAAGGGAAAGGAGTGTGGGATACCAAGAACAGATGACGCTTGACAACAAAGATGGAATGTTATGATAAGAACATAACTTCTTTATCTGATGTTGTCAACCTTCATCAGCTTCCCCAGCTACTTTAGATCCTGAGTGGCCCTATGGAAGGATATTCCTGAGAACCATAGACCCAAATGGAGCTCTTCCTCTGCAGATCAGATCCAATTTGTAATGAGTGATAAAGGTATGCAGAGTAGTCCACGTTGCTGCTGCACATATTTCATTCATGGAAGCCTTGGAATGGAAAACAGCTGAAGTGGCCATAGATCTGGTGGAATGCGCTCTCACTGGTGCAAGTAACTTGAGATTATTTTTATTACATATGTAAGTAATACAATCTATTAGCCATTTTGACAAGGTAACTTTGGAAACAGATTTCCCTAAAGTTGGGCCAGAAAAAGATACAAACAACTGTTCTGATTTTATAAGTTCTTTAGTTCTGTTGAGATAGAAACATAATTTCCTGTGAACATCCAGCAAATGTAGGCAATATTCACCTTTGTTGGAAAAACTGGGGATGAAAACAAGCAAGTCTACGTTCTGATTAATGATGGACTCTGAGACCACCTTCGGAAGAAAAGATGAATTGGTTATGAGTGAAACTCTATCCTTGTGGAAAATTAAGAAAGGGGATTTTGAGCATAAAGCCTGTATCTCAGAAACTCGTCTTGTGGAAGTTATAGCTATGAGGAAAAGAGTTTTCCATGAAAGAAAGGTAAGTTGCATGTCGCTGCTGGCTCAAAAGGAGTAAAGCACCAGAGACTGAAGAACAATGGTTAGATTCCATGGGGGTAGAGGGTCTTTAAATGGAGGCTTTAAATGCAGGGTTCCTTTGAAGAACAATTTACATAGTCTATGTGAAATCAGAGGAAGGTCCCCAAAACCATTATGGAAGTTAGAAATGGCAGCTAACTGTGGAGGCGGAAGCCCCTTGATCAAAAAGAATGGCTAAAAATTCTAGAACTTTTTCCACAGGAGCAGAGAAAATATATCAATCTATCATAAACCCAGGCTGAAAATCTCTTCTGGTGGATGGCCTATTGGAAGCCAGCAGAATTTTCCACACTGGGGCAGGTATGTCATTATGCATGGCGACTAGTGGAATTTGAAGAACCAAGCTGTCAGGGTGAGATTTTGAAAGATGGGGGGGCACCAGTCCCTGAGGTGAGAAAGCAGGTCTGGAACTGGGTACAGAATCCATGGACAGTGAACCAGATAAGGCCAGAGGAAGGGGAACCAAATTTATTGAGGCCAATATGGTGCAATGAGGATCACTTTGCTTCTCAACCTGGCTGCTTTCTTAAAAAAGACAGGAATTATAGGCAAGGGGGGAAAGGCATAGAGAAGACCCGGGGGCCAAGTGAGAAGGGCATCTCTCGGTGACTCCCCTGAGGGGCGATTAGGGCAAAGCAGCTTCTGCACTTGCTGTTTTGGGGTGATAGAAAAAGGTCGCAGCAAGGCTGGCCCCAGTGACAAAAAATCCTCCTCGCTATCTTGGGATTGAAAGACTACTTGAGAGGCAGTTATTTATTTATTTATTTTATTTATCATTTGTTAACCAGGAAAGTCCGACTGGGAATGAAGCCAATTTTCAGTGGAGGCCCGGGGAGAAACGCTCCAGATGCATGTCTTTGTAACGTGGGAGGAAACTCACATGTACACAGGGAGGACATGCAGACTCCACACAGAAAGTAACCCAGCTGAGAATCGAACTGCAGAACCTCTTGCGGTGAGGCAACAATGCTACCACTGCACCACTGCGCCGTGCTCTCGCAGCAGAATGGGTCTGCTCAGTTTGTCCGCTATCATGTTTGAACTGCCCAAGATGTGCATTGCAATCCGAAAGTGGTTTGAGGAAATAGCCCACTGCCACACTCACAGCTTCTCGACAAGGGGTAGGACTTGGTTCCCCCTTGTTGGTTGATGTATCAGACTACAGACATGTTGTCTGATTGGATTGCAATGGTCCCAAGGGGGGGGGGGCAGACTGAAAGGCTTGCAATGTTAGTAGCACTGCCCTCAAATCCGGGACACTGATATGCAGATTGGCCTCTATTGGGAACAAGTGCCTTGGATTGTTCTTCTCAGATAATGCCCCCACCCCATCTGGAGGCATCTGTGATGGCCTTGGGTTGAGGAGGGACAAATGGATGGCCTAATAGAATTTCTTTGAATTCCATCCACCAGGCTAGGTCTTTTTACAGCAACTGGTGATTAGTATGGGGTAGTTCATTGGATGGATTACAATAGACCATTGTGATTCTAGAAGCCATTGGAGCAGCCAAATGTGAAACTTCGCTAATGGGACTAGACTGATATTTGCTGCCATGGAACCAAATACTTGAAGGACTGGTGGGATTTTATCTTCTGTAATTTGTGCTGAGGAAGGGAAGCTATACAACAGATGGTGTTCAGACTAGCTCCTATGAATTTTAAATCTTGAGAGGGGCTTAGCTGAGATTTTGTTTGACTGATGCCCAAGCTCACGAACAAATGCAGAATGAACTCTGTTGCTTGAAGCAGTAGATGCCTGGTGGAAGCAGTGATGAGCCAGTTGTCTAGATATGGAAACACCCAGAATCCGAGCCATTACTGCTGCCACATATTTGCTGAACACCCCGGGGGATGTGTTGAGATCAAATGAAATTAAAGTGACTGGCTCCTACCTGAAAGTGGAGAAACCTTCTGGAGTGTTTATCCCTTTTTATGTGGTAGTACACATCTTAAAGGTCTATAAGAGCACATCCAATTGTTTTCCTCTAAAAAGGAAAGTACAGATTGAACTGCGACCATCTGGAATTTGAACTGTTGAACAAATTTGTTTAAAAGGCTGAGATCCAGTATAAGTCTCCAGTCCTATGTCTTTTTGGGTACTAAAATGAATCTTGAGTAAAATCTGGATCTTATCTGGTCTGGTGGGACTTCTTGGATGACTCTTATTTCTAGTAGCTTTTGGATTTCTAAGGCTGCTTGGTCTCTCTGATTGGGTGGAACATTGGGGAAACTTGTTAGAAGATCTGGGATAAAGGGTGAAAGGAATAGAAAAACCTCTGGTAATAATTCTCTGCACCTAAACATCTGTGGTTATCTGTCGCCAGGCTTTTGCATGCAGAGAAAATCTGCTCCTGACCACTTCCAGAGGTAAGCAATCGGACCCACTTTGAGGAGCTCTGGTAGGGCTGGCCAGAGAAAATGTCTCCAGAACCCTGATTATGCGAGCCACCTGTGCCTTGGGGTTGTCATCTTCTATTAGAGCTCCCCCTTGTGCCCCGAGGGGACCCTCCACCACGTGTCCTGGAAAGGCCCTTGGGACTTTTTGAACCACATCTTCCAACTCTTCTGATTCCTAGAATAGGATCGTTGGGGAGCGTAATAACATATGCCCACAACAGACAGGGTCTTCCCATCCTTCTCACACCTGACTAGAGTTTCTTTAACTTTGGGGCAGAACAAAAAAGATCTGTCAAAGGGAGCACTGACGAAGGAAGACTTGAATGGGTCCACAAACTCACACAGGTAAATCCAGGCGTGTCATCTGATAGCAACACCTGAACCAGCTGACCTGGTCATCCCGTCAACTGCATGTGAAATGAGCCTCATGGACGAATTAGAAACAGACTCCAGGGTAGCTAACTAGGAGGCCACTTTTTCTTGGAACTTATCAGATACAGCTCCTGCCAAGGTGTCCGAAAGTTCCTTTGATCAGATCCCTCTGAAGCCTAGTGAAGTGTGCCAGAAAATTCAAGGACCTTAAGGCGAAGGTCAATGATGCATAATCCCGCTTTCCAAATCTGTCTATCACTCTAGATTCTCTGTTAGGGGGATGAACAGAGGAACTTTCCTCGGCCAGTTCCTTTTTGGTAGCTGCTACTACCACCATGGCATCTACTGCTTACCCTTTAGCCCAATGTTGGTGGTCCTCAGATGCAGAAAGGATTTTACCTGGTCTCCAGGGAATCGGTTCTATAGAGTCAAGGGATTTCCAAGACTGCTGAGCAATCAGTTTAATGAGATAGTCAATGGGAGGGGTCACCCAGGAAGTAGATGGTCAAGAAAGTACAGTTTTGCACCTACCATAAATGTAGATGTCCGATAGGTATGCATCTGCAGTCCTTACATATGGGTTGTCCTGCCTCAGGCAGCCCTTCGGTCGGCAGGATTCCAAAGTCTGGGTCCGGCGTCGGCTAATGTCGTCCTTTTCCCCGACGTCAGAGCGCCTGGGGTATAAAAGCGCCAGCCGACGCCATCTTCCTCAGTTTTTCTTGCCCCAGGTGCCCTCTAATGAAGGCTAAATTTGGAGAGATGCAATAAATTCCAAACATGCACAGTAATATAAAACAAATACACCATAATAGATAACCCCAGCTAGCTAGACAGAGGGATAAATACTCGAATACCACAGAGGGGTAGGAGGGAGGGAAATCCTGACTGCAGATGCATACCTATCGGACATCTACATTTATGGTAGGTACAAAACTGTACTATGTCCTTCAAGGATGCATCTGCAGTCCTTACATATGGGTAGAATACCATAGCCAAGCTGGGGGTGGTAGGACCTAAGAAAAGGATGGTGTAGCTAAAATGCCCTGCAGGACTGCAGTAGCAAAGCCTGCTCTGGATCTGGAATATAAAGGTAAGTTGTAATGCTTGGAAAATGTATGCACGGAGCTCCATGCAGCAGCTTCTAAGATGTCCTTTGTAGCCACCCCTCTTAAGAAGGCGGAATGGGGTCTAATGTTGACTGGCACGGTTTTGCCATGAAAAGAGTAACAGAATCAAATGCAATTCCCTATCCATTTTGAAATTGTCTGTTTGGAAATTGCTTTTCCTTGTACACCAGCAGCATATGCTACAAAGAGCTGGTCAGTTTTCCTGTAAGTCTTAGTTCTGTCCAAGTAGTAGCGCAACTGTCTGTGAATGTCCAGGGTATGCAGAAGTTTCTCTCCTTTATTTTGTGGATTTGGAAAGAAGGTAGGCAGGTGAATAGCTTGGTTCAGTGAGACCCTGGATACCACCTTTGGCATGAATGAAGGATTGGTTCTCAATGAGACTCTGTCCTGATGAAAAGTAAGAAATTGTTGTACTGCCATGAGGGCCTGTAACTCAGATACTCTTCTTGCTGAGGTTATGGCCAGAAGGAAGGCAGTCTTCCAAGACAGGAACTGTAGTTCTGCAGATGCTGCTGGTTCAAAGGGAGGTAGAGTTAATTTTTCCAACATGAAGTTAAGGTCCCATGTAGGCACTGGTGGTTTTCTTGGAGGGTTGATGTTTTTTATCCCTCTTAGAAACTGCTTTAGCAGCGGATGAGAAAATA
Source organism: Protopterus annectens (assembly GCF_019279795.1). Taxonomy (NCBI): domain Eukaryota; kingdom Metazoa; phylum Chordata; order Ceratodontiformes; family Protopteridae; genus Protopterus; species Protopterus annectens. Next base: position 581,943,567 of record NC_056726.1, on the reverse strand, counting down.
CAGGTGGATCAGTGTTGTACTCTGCTGAAATTGCTGAAGCATGAATTTTTATGGAAGAGTAAGAAAGGCCATTATGGAGCATTTCTGCCAAGTATTCCAGGATATGTGGAATGCTCATTACTGTCGGATCTTGGCCCTTTGCGGAGCTCCAAGTGCGAAATCTTTTCCATTTTGCTGAATATGCCTTTCTTGTGGAAGGCCGCCGAGCTTCCTTGATTATATCCTTTACCCTTTTGGATAGTTTATCCAGGCGAGGAGTCAAGGTATTTTCCAGGCTGTCAGCTGCAAGGTTTTTAGGCTGGAGTGCAGAGTTTTGTAATTGTGCTGTGTCAGAAGAAGTGGCCATTGTGGTAGAGGCCACGGTTTCGTGCGTGACAAGCTCCTTAACAGTGGGTACCAGTGTTGTCTTGGCCAGTCCGGAGCTATCAGAATCACTTTTGGTTGTTCTGTCCTGATCTTCAGTAAGACCTTGGTCATTAACGGAAGAGGTGGAAATGCATATGCTGTTAGAGTATTCCAGCTGAAAGAGAGAGCGTCCACTTTCCATGCTTGTGGGTGGTATATCCTTGTGCAGAATTTCTTCAGTTGATGGTTGTGGTGGGAGGCAAAAAGATCTATGTCCGGCCTTCCCCACGATTGTGTTATTTGAAGAAAGGTGTCTGGGTGCAACATCCATTCCTGTGGATCCATGATGTTTCTGCTTAGGCTGTCCGCCAGTACATTGTCTTTTCCTGGTACAAACTGGGATTGCAGTTCTATATTGAATTTTAGGGAAAGTTCCCAAAGATTCATTGCCAGCCTGCAAAGAGGGTAAGAATGGGTACCTCCTTGCTTGTTTATGTACCACATAACTGTGGTATTGTCTGTCGTTATTAGCAGGTGGCCTTGATGTAGGAAGTGCTTGAAGGCCTCGAATGAATGTATCACTGCCAGCATTTCTTTTTGGTTTATGTGCAGGCGAAATTCTGTTTGTGTCCATTGTCCTTGAATGCATCTGCCCTCCATGTGCGCTCCCCCATCCATGGTCTGAGGCGTCCGTTGTAACGGTTTGGCTGATATTTGGTTTGCTGAAAGGCAGACCCATGTTTGACTGGCTTGCTTGAGCCCACCACAGAAATTCCTTTTGAAGGCATGGAATGAGGGGGATCAAAGCTTCTAGGCTGTGACTGTGTTGAGACCATAGACTCCTTAGGTACCATTGTAGTTTCCTCATATGCAGCCTTGCTTGTGGAATCAGAAGACTACAAGATGCCATGAAACCCAGGGCCTGCAGGATTTTCCTTGCAGTCAGGTGGGTTTGTTTTGTCAGGTTTCTGAAATAATCCGGTAGTAGTTCTTGTTTTTCTTCTGTGAGAAAAGCCATTTGGGTGGTTGTATCTAGTTTTGCACCCAGAAAAATTATTCTTTGGGATGGAACAAGTCTTGATTTCTGAATGTTGACTGTGTATCCCAAAGCCTAAAGTAGGCGGATGGCATAATTCAAGTGTTTTACCAATGTTTGTTGGCTGTCCGCTTGTATAAGGCAGTCATCCAGGTATGGGTATATTTGAATCCCCTGAAGTCTGCAATGTGCAATTACTGATGTCAGGCATTTCGTGAATACTCTGGGCGCAGTAGATCAGCCAAAGGGCAATGCTGAGAACTGATAATGTTCTGAACCTGCAAGAAATCTGAGGTGTCTTCTGCAACTTTGTCTGATAGGGACATGCAGGTATGCTTCCTTGAGGTCTAGAGTTACCAGCCAGGACCTCTTGCCCAGCATGGGAAGGAGTTGCTGTAAGGTCAGCATTTTGAATTTTGGCACAATGAGGTAAGTATTTAGTGCGGACAAGTCTAGAATAGGCCTCCATTGCTTTTCTTTTCTTGGGACAAGAAATAGTCTGGAATAAAATCCTTGGCCTTGTTCTATGAGAGGAACATTTTCTATTGCTTTCATTTGCAGTAGGTTGGAAATTTGCTTGAAAGCCTCTGTCCTTTGATTCGGTGGCAGATTTGGCATGCCGTGTCTTTTTGGTAATGTATGAAAATGGAATCTGTATCCTTTGTCTATTATTTGCAGTATCCATTTGTCCCTTGTAATAATGTGCCAATTTTCTGAGAATAAAGATAGCTTTCTGCCCAAAGGTGCTTCCAATTGAGCCCTGGTTGGCGGGGTCAAAGTCAAGTCATTGAGTTTGTCCTTGTGCAGCAGGTGTAGGTCCTACACTACCTCTTTGGTTAGGAGGCTGCCACTGACGTCCTCTGTAGGAGCCTCTAGCTTGCCCTCTACCTCTGGCACGCCTATTTTTGCCTCTTTGAAATCTGTCTGTGTCTGGAAAGGACCAATTCTTAGAAGGCCATTTTCTGCTGAATCTTGGTGGTTGGACCTGGAGAAAATCTTTGACTGTCTGTACTGACTTAGCCTTTTCCTCAAATTTCTTTAAGACCTCTTGAGCCGTGGAACCAAATAACTTTTGTTTTTCCAGGGGTGCATCCAGAAGCTTTGCTTTAACATGATCTGGCAGTGTTTGTTCCTTCAGCCAAGCATGTCTACGTATGACTGCACCTGTCATTGCTGACCTACATGAAGCTTCCAATGCATCATAACCACACTGTAAAAAATGGTTGCTAACCTGCTGGGAGTTGTGCACCAGATCCTGAAGCCTTGCGATCTAGGGGTTCAGGTGAGGTTAGTTTTTTTATGCAATTCATCTAACAGATATTCTTGATACTGTATCATATGGAATTGACAATTCAATGCTCTCATAGAAAGAGTGGAAGAAGTGTACACTTTTTTACCCCATCTCTCTAAGGCCCTGGATTCCCTTTCAGAAGTAAGTGGGTTCTTAGTAGTGGAGGTTGCAACCCCTTTAGGCCCCTGGGAAACAGTTTCTGGGTCAGCTGAGTGGCCCTTGTAAAGGAATAGATGTGTGTCCGGGACCCTGTAGTACCTGTCGGGTTTGACAGGAGCCGGAGGGAGGGAGTCTGGGGAAATACTAGACTCGGAGTACACATCCTCTATAACATTTAAAACAGGAGGAATAGCCAAAGGTCTATGCTGAGGCAAATGCAAAAAAGTCCTTAACCTCTTCCTGGAATCAGAGAATTCCTGGCCTTGCCATTTAAAATGCTCTCTCATGGAGTGAAGGGTCTCCCCAAAGGACAACTCTTCAAGGGGGGGGGGAGGCCGAGGGAATAGATTCCTCTGCATCAGAATCCTCGTAGGCCGGAAAGGCCTCCTCCTGGTAATCTGAAAGTGCAGAGTCATCTGAGGCCTCATCAGAGGACTGGGGATCTGTCTGCTCAACCCTGGGCCTTTTGCCTGGAGGAGGTTGAGAGCCCCTGTCTGGGTGTGGCTGAGAGCCCCTGATTAAGGAGATAAGGTCCTCAGCTAAGCTTAAAATTTGTGAACCTGTAGAGGATCCCTGAGGAATAGCCTTGGGAGGGAGATATTTTGGCTGTTTAGCAGCTTTAGCACAAGTAAAAGCCTTAATGGACATGGATACAGGAGGCCTGGCTGCCCCACGTGCTAGGGTAGTTTTATCCACAGAAATGGTGTCGGATATCTCCGGAGCACCGGTTTCAGAAGGTAATTCTAAGACCGACCCAGAGGAAGCCTCCGGTACCGAAGGTACCGGCTGTGCGGTGTCGTTGGTCGGAATTGGTAGAGATTCGGTTTCAGCAGAGACCGAGACACTAGCGGTAGGCCTGGGTGTAGAGTCGACCGGAACCGTGGACCGCGTGAGTCGGTCCTTCTCCTTACGTTTTTTGGGTAAATGAGCTGTCGGAAGCTCCGATGGCATTTTATAGCAGTAAATTTGCCCAAAATATTCCTCTGCAAACTCTGCCCGACGAAGGAAGCACAGGCTGTACAGGCCGAGACGTCGTGGTCTGGGCCTAGGCAAGGTAAGCAGTAAGAGTGGAAATCCTTATGAGGTATTTGTTTCCCACATTTTAAACAATTATTAACTTTAACCGTTTGATCTGACATCGGCTGAGGCAAGAAAGAGTCCCCAACGGGGTACTTAGCTTTTTTGAAGACTTCGGTAGCTGAAATCACAGGAGCTGGCCGACCGGCACTTGCGAACTGCTTCTGCTTTGGGCACCGCGCAAGAAAGACTGGGGAGGATGGCGTCGGCTGGCGCTTTTATACCTCAGGCGCTCTGACGTCGGGGAAAAGGGTGACATCAGCCGACGCCGGACCCAGACTTTGGAATCCGGCTGACCGAAGGGCTGCCTGAGGCAGGACAACCCATATGTAAGGACTGCAGATGCATCCTTGAAGGACATCTAAAGGCTTGCAAATACACAGACTCCTCAGAGCTAGGGTCTTTGGGCTTCCAGTTACCGCTCTGTTTAAGGATCTCAAGACGTCTTCCGGAGGCGACCTGGGGGAACCCTCCCTGTCATCAAAATCAGTGTCCTCAGTTACAAACTCTTCAGGGGAGTCCAGGTGTTTCCTCTTACACATTTTCTTCTGAGGAGGTCTTGGAAGAAGGGTGTTACTAAGCTGGGATATCTTGCAACCTTGGGGCTCGCTCTTTGGGAGCAGATATTGGTGGAAGCTCCCGGTAAGAAGGGGTCAGTGGATGAAACTCCAATACAGCAGCAGCCACCTGAGAGCCTGCGATGGCCAATACTTTCTCCATAGCCTGGAAAGCAGGCCCCCCCTGAAGAAGGATGGGAGCCCAGAACCGAAAAAGATGAACTCGGAACTGTGGTCACACCCTGCCCAGAGAGAACCACCTCCAAAACCAGAGCCAAAGAAGGACTCCCAGCCAGAGTCACAAGAAGTAAGGACAACTCCAAATAAAATACAGGAGTTGACTCAAACATCTTGAGCCTGACAGCGGAGCAACAATCTCTGGAATCCATTGGTTCTGAATAAACTGAAATCAGAGCCAAGTCCAGAAGAAAAGGAAAGGGGGCTGTTGGTGCCAGAGCAATAGGAACCTGAGTGGTCAGAGTAGACAGCCCTAAAGCCTCCGTGGAGGTCAGAGGAGGAAGAACTGGAGGAGTCCTGAGAGAAAACATCCCTGCTCCAGGAGAGAGAGGGGGTTGGAAAAAAAGTAGAAGACCCCTAGCTGTGAGGATCTAGTTCACCAATCTCACCACATCAAGTTCAGTGAGACTCCTGGAGGAGTGAACATACAATCCAGAGGCAGATTCTGGTCTTTCTATACAGGGGCTGGGAAGGTGACCAAAGAAGGGGTCAATGGAAGGGGAATACTTTGTCCTGGGTGTATAAAGATGATCAATTTTTGGCACCAAAGGGAGGGGGGGATGATCTGTTATGGTGCAGAAGGAGATGTTGGCACTGGAGTGGAAACTAAAGAATTTGGTGCAGACGCCAGTGCTGGCACCGATGCTGAAGGTGCCGAGGTGATTGGTGCAGAAGAATGAGACTGTTCAGACAGCTTCGGAACTTTAGCTGTAGGTTTCAAGGAGGAACCAAGAGAAGGAAACATTTGTTTTCTTGATGTCGGTGCTAATGGAGACGTCATCAACAAAAGACTAAGTTTTGGAACCAGAGGCCTTTGGAGACTTACTGGCCTTGGATAAAGCTTGTTCAGAAGGGATCTTAAGAAGCCCTTTAAGAATAAGCTTGTTACGATGTTCTAACAAGTCCAAAGTACTGAAGACCTGGCAGATGGAGCACTCTAGGTCTGTCTAAATGGTGGAGCACCTAAACAAGCACAAGCTGTATGCCCATCAGGTTTAGGCATTTTTTGGCTGCAGTCCTGGCACTGCTTAAATCCAGTTGTGCCTTTGGACTTATTTCCCATAATGACAAGTGGCAGAAAAATAAACAGTCATGATGCACACACGCACGCACACACACACACACACACACACACACACACACAAGGATAGACAGGGAAGGGAGAAGGTTCTACCAACAATGGTAGAAAGAACTCCCAAAATGGTAGACAGAAAAGGAAAAAAGAAAAGCTACCAGCGATGGTAGGGAGAGGAATACTAACAGGTACAGAAAATACAGCTAACAGCAATGCTAGAGGAAAAATACCAACGGGTATAGAAACGCTCTCACAAGTGAAAAGGGTGGGTAGAGAAAGAAAAATATTCAAGTTTTATAGCAAATAAAGGTAGAAAGTAATAAATTTTAAATATTATTTAGCAGTGAGAGGAAAGCCGGCTGATGCTTCTTGCTATAAGAGCAGCAAATGAGATCTGAGGTCACTTGGAGAGGGGTATTGTGGGTAGAGTATGAGCTGGAGAGATTTTTGACCGGTAAGTGCTGTATAATGGCTGGACCAGTTCTGAGGATCGTAACAGACTACCCACAAGTCAAGAATAGCTGAAGGGTGACAACATCAGAGCCAGTGTTTATCAGGCTGATCTTTTAAGCAGTTACTTCTTCTCATCTCTGTTTGAATCTAAGTTACCTCTTTCAAGACATTTTGCATCAATGAAAATAAACCAAAACATGGAGATTTTCAAAGCCCAGTCACCCCCTTTTAAATTAGAATAAACACACAACTATTTACATTTTCAACAAATGAAGTTTACCCCCCCCCCATACAGGAAGAGATACCCTAAATCAAAGGCTGCACCCATAGGCACCAACTAATATAACGGACATCTTGCTAAAGTGCATATTACAGCATGTGTTCCCACTTACACTGCTTGGTATCTATTATTTTATCTCTATTCCCCTCCCAGATGTGTAAAACAACTTGCAGTGTTTTACTGAAGCATAAAGACAAATGGGGTTGCTACTACTACTCCTTCCCATTCCACAGTTTCACACACTTTTTCACTAAACTTATTGCCACTGTACCTTTAAATATTATATTTCTCTAAGCAGACAGTGCTCAGAACTCTCAAAATGAATTGCTTGCACCTTCAGACACATCATTTCCAAATAAAAATAGTCAGCAATGGCAAAAACAGCTAACTTTACAGATGCATGAAAGAATATTTGTAAATTTCATTCAGAACACAGCATACAGACTTCCCCTACCCATCTTGCCTGCACCTACTAACTCTTGCCTTGAACGAAACTATTGCTATTGGGGAAAGAAGCAAGTTAATAACTTTGCAGATACAAAAAAAACCTTCTCCATGCCTTTCATAATTTTGTCTTATCTTTCAAGCCTATTTACTTACAAAAATGTGTATACTTTAAACTAAGGAATTAATCTAAACATCCACCCTTGGAAGCAGAACAAAAAAACAACCCCCCCCCTAAAAAAACAGGAGTAATTATTTTAATTCTACATATTATAGCAATACATTTTTACACCATGCCCCAGCATCCCATGATCACATTATATTAAGTCGTTACAGCCTAGTGATGCCTAAAGGTGATTCTGTAGTTACATCCTACTGATGTCTCTACGTGTCAAATATTGCTTGTTCATACTTGCATTAATAATCCCCAAACCATGCTACATACAATGTATTACAATATTTCAACTTAAAGTTTACATAATGGCAAACACAACTGCACTGACATTTGCACTCGGTCTAATGCAGCAAAAAATATACTGAATAGTACTGATATACTATTTATTTGTATTGTAATAATATTCATATTTCTCTAAGAACTGCTTAGCTAATTTTGAAAGCTCACAGCTTTGTGAAGAAAATGCTGCTGATAGTATGTGTGTTGCTTGAATTGTCAGGAACATCGCGATCTGTTTATACAACATTAAAAAATGACTGTGTTTATTTAACATATAAAACCCATTTTAAGACCTAGGATCAAATAAATGCATCAACTGCAACAATTACTTTGTCCCAAACAGCTTGTCATTTACACTTTTCTAGTAACAATTATGGTTCTAGAGAGATGAACATTTGTTTAAATACCCAGGTGATAACTTTTTTAAAGACATAGGCCACACCTACTGGAAGCTAAGATTACAAACTCAGAAAAACACCAATGGAGAGAATTAACTAACTTGCTTCTGATAACCTTTTTTCTCTTGTTACAGTAATAAAGCCAGCACGTTACAAGTTTAAAAAAAAAAAAAAAAAAAAAAAAAAAAATACTTGCTTGCTTTGACATCTTTATCATATGCAGCAGTCACTGGTAAGACTCTCCTACTTCATGTTTCAAAGACACTTGAGTGCACACTACACAAAACTGGTTTACAATATAAAATGCTATCTTAAATCATTAAATCTTTATACAAATATTAACAAAAACTGTTTTACTGACAGTTACTTTACTCCTCTTCATTGTCCTTCAAAACATTAATGACATGAAGCGGAGTACATGCTTTACAGTTCATCCACAACTTTAACAAAGTCAACAAAATCTCAGTCCCTCTCAAACACTTTTTCTTGCAAAGACATTTCCCATATTTTCCTGCATCCAACGGCACTGATGTTTTGTAACTCTTCCATTTATTTACCAATTTCAGTGTTGCTGGTCTTCTTCCTGATCATCTCCATCTCCCAGCACCAGTCTCTGATTCAAGTCCAAGACCGTCATAATTCTTTTAGTCAGTTCCTGTGCTTTTTGTCTCTTTTTTGGAACAATGGAAAATTTTCAATGGCAAAGTCCCTCTGTGGGCATTAACACTTCTTTACAAGCACGGTGCACCCCTCCCCCTGTCTTGCTGTCTCACTCCTTGTTGGACAAACTATTTCCTCCTTAGCCTTTTCTGCATAAAAAATATATTTGATCTCCACAATGAATATTCTGAAAACAGTTGGATGCAGCAGCTTGTTTCTCATGTGCCTTTCATCATTTCAGCATTCATAAAGTTATAAATTTCATTCTCTGCCTTGTGTGTTCTACAAACATGCTGTTGTCTCAAGTTTTAACAGTTTTCCTTTTGGGCACAGTTTTGCTTTCTCGCTGCCAGGTTTGGAGCATTGACACAATGTCCCCTTCCAATTAAAAAACCTGCTGTGAAATAACAGTTCAGTTGGTTATTTGCACTTTCTTAAAATTAGTACAGTATTTTACTTCCATTTTCTCTGGTACAGCACAAAATCTCAGGTTTTGTCTACGTGCTCTGTCTGGTGGTGATGGTGCAGCGGTTAACGTTGCCGCCTCACAGCAAGAGGTTCCCCGGTTCAATCCTCTGCTGTGGTGCCTTCTGTGCGGAGTCTGCATGTCCTCCCTGTGGTCGCGTGGGTTTCCTCCGGGTGCTCCGGTTTCCTCCCACATCCCAAAGACATGTTGCAGGTGGATTGGACACTCTTAAACTGGCCCTAGGCCTGAGTGTGCCTTCTGTGGAAGATTGGGTGCCGGGCTGGCAACTCAACACTGTAAAACTCCACTGCCAATCATGAGCAGACAGGTGATCCACTGTGGCGACCCCTAACAGGGAAAAGCCAAAAGAAGAAGAAGAAGAATGCTCTGTCTTATAACTCCATTTTTTTTTATGTTTCTTCTTCAGAAACCTTATACTGAGCCAACCTTTTCTTTATTTCAACTTCGGTTTTTGCAGTCTTACTAGTTCATCTCAATAACTAGTTAAAGCTTCTTCTATTTTCCAGCCTTTTGTTGTTTGAGTTGACATATTCTTTTGTTTAATTTGTTTTAAATACTTCTTAGTGTGGTTGGTTTATTTTTTTCCTCTAAACTATTGCAAGTTATGTCTTGAACCAAAGCTAAAACTAACAGCATTTGCTGCACAGCTAAAGGATTCTGTCTAGCCAGAGTTTCTCTTGTCCTATTCTGGTTGACACTCTCTCTCTCAGATTCTCCAAATTACTTCTTTATGGGCATCCAGGCATGTAATTACTAGAAAGTGACAACATTTTACCCAAAATGACAGCTTCAACTGCTTTTTTTTCTCAGTTTCTGTTCTCATACTGGGGTTCAAATCAACCGGTTGATCAGTGTGCATCCATCTTGGAAATCAAAAGCAATTTAAACTCTGATTATGCTGTATATAGAAAAGCATTTTCCTACTGCCTACTAAAGAACATATCTAGTCACTCCAGAGATATTAAGTATACCACTTTATACTTCAGTAACCTGACTTACCACTGAATAAAGTGTTGTGGAATTTACTCTTCAAACAAGCCATCTGGAATGGCAAAGAAGCACTACACACAACATCAGGGAAGTTAATACTAAAACGTACATACATCATTCAGTTTGTTGAATCTGTACTTCACTGACTGAGTGAATGACTGAATAAAACATTGACAGCTTATATAACTAGGCACTGCACATGTCAAAAGTAAGAGTGTATGTGGGCAAAGAATGTGTGGTTTTGGATGCTTAATGCCAACATTTTCTGATACACCAATAGTTTTGGTATTAGGGGAGTGTATGCAGAAGTGTTTGCAGCCAACGGCAGGAGTAAAAGCTAGGTAAGAAAATATATTTTAGTGTTGTGCATGTGCTGCTTCTGTATGTGGTATCTATTGGAGTGTGTTGTGCAGTGGTAGTGCTTATGGAAAAGGTTTTCCTAAGGTAAAGTGTAGCGTTGGGGTTAACGGCAGGCTTATGCTTAGCACTCATTAATAAAGCAGTACTGGTGGAAGAACAAACTGCCCATACCCATTCCTTACTAATGTGTGATCACCCTAACCCTACCCATAAATCCAAACCTATACCGTACCCTTGGAAAAAACTCTTTCTGTAACACTAAAATTACACAAGACAAACTATGTCTGAATTTAGTGGCGGTGTCTTGGTTAATTGATAGCAACATGAAATTGTTTTCTTTTGCAATCTTTTCTCCCCCAATTTTATGGATTTTTTTGTTGAGTTGCATACTGTAGATTGCTTGTGCATTTCGATAGCACACACACACACACACACACACACACACACACACACACACACATATATACACACACACACACGCGTGCATGTGTGCAACGGATGGCGTTACGGGCAGTCCTTCTTGAAGGGGATTACATAAAAGCAACAGTTATCAAGAGCCCCACATCTGATACAGGTACTGTGATATGTCAGCTTTGGTTATTCTACAGACAACTCTTCAGGTTAACTTCAAAAAAAGAATGACTGCCTAATGGCTGGGAAGAAAGAGATGCACATGAATTTCTTCAGGCATTATCACGGTTTATGAGGTTTACAAAATACAAGGTCAAACAGAATTCTTTGAAAGTTAAAATACAAGATAAAAACTATCACTTGGCAGATATATACAGCTATTCGTCAAATCAATTCACTATGTTATCTGATGCAATAACATTGTTTAACAAAACTTGTTAAGCACTAGTATCACAGTAGGGGGGGATAACAGTGGCCAGTACAGGTCACTGAAGAACAGTACTGAGAATGTAAAATTATTCAAAAAGCTGTTAAAGCAAGTCACTCTTTCACACACAGATGCACAAGAAAGTATAGAGGTGTGAATAAAAAGATTTTAAAGCCACTGACAATTAGCTTCTTACCTCTATCAGCAGTAAGTGTTGTATGGCTTTCATGCATATAAAACACTTCTATACAATTTCTAGGTCGAGAGAAAGATGACTGCAAACTATATGGAGCATTCTAGCAATTGCAAGAAAACTTATAACAAGAAATTGGAAGAATGAATCTATTCCCTCCTCCAATGAATGTTCAAACATCGCAACTGAAGTATGTCAACTGGAGCTTATCACTATTAAGTCAAGATCTACCAGAATCCCTTCTACATATAATTCTTGGAAAAGTCTAAAAGAACTGTTAAACAAATAATGATCAATAGCTTCAGGATAACTATCTACTGAAATCTATATATTTTTTTTATTTAGTAGGCACTCTTGTAAATAGTTTGTTTTTGAAATTAATTTATTACTTATAATTCCTTTTTAATTTTAAATATTACTTGTTTTCTTATTTAAAATTCAATATAATAGTTTCAGAAAAAAGAAAGATGTAAAACAACAAATTAAGCTCCTGGTACTTTTTTCCAGCAGTTAGCTGTATATCTGAACAATTAAAGATTCATATGCTACTAGAATTATGATTGGGTCTCTCCAATCATAGCTCACTTGTTACATATTCTTGTTTGTTTTTAACACCTTTATTAAATCATCACTTAAGACATGGGCATGCATACATTAATAGTAAAGAAAACAAATCATTTTAACATTTGTCATTCATGCATTACATGATACATGTATTTTCTTTTTTTATCACATATTCACCTCACTAATTACATAAACTGCTCAATTCTTGCTTTCACTTAAACCTCACTCCTCCTCCTCCTGTATTCGGCATGTATTGTTCCCACAAATTCCATTTATTTCTAAGCAATTTGCTCCTTCTATTTTCTAAAGTTCCAGCCTCTAGTTCCACTTGTTACATATTCTTCTACTGGACGTCAAGCAACTAAAACTGAATTTCTTGACATCCATGCCTTGAACATGTAACAATCTGATTATCAGAGACCCAATTATAATCCTTAATGGTATATGCGAACGTGTGCTAAAATGCAAGTTACACCAAACAAAATCTGTCATGTTGGTACTTGCATAGGTTTGTCTGACACGCACTGCTTTTATTTCCTGCCTAATGAAAACAATAGTCTGTGAAGAGGAAGAAGTTAATGATGTTCTCTAGGATAAAGAAATGACGGAGCTTGTGAGAACTGTCTGCGGCCGTTCTGTACTGCAATGATAAAGGACAACTACAGAACAGCATATTTGAATTTTGGAAGTCACACATTCTACAATGCAAGTCTGTGTCCCCTCAGAAAGAAGCATGCTAAGCAAAAGAATATGCCTTCCTGTATTTTCAGTCCAAAATAATGTCTGAATTTTCTCTTGTACTTAGAGAGTGAGCTGCAGCTCTTTGAGCATAAATACCAAAAGTGGGAATCTTTACAGCTCCACATCACAGTTTTCTATGTGGCAACAGCAGCTCTGTGATGTATTTGGTCCAGACCATGTGTACAGCCCAATCCTACATGCCACACTTTACAAATCTATACATACTTCAGTTATCAATTTACACAAAAAAAAACAGAAAACACAGCAACTCTGCTTTTTTAAGGGTAGACTAATATATTACATGGTATCTGTCATGGCTTAGTGGTCGCGGTGGTGGTGCTGCAGTAGCGTTGTCGCCTCACAGTAAGATGCTGTCTGGTTTGATTCTTAGCTAAAGCGTCTTCTGCGAGGAGGCATGCGTGAATGGGTGTACCTTCGTTGAAGGTTGTGCGTCAGGCCTGGCAAGTCGGTACGCAAAAATCTACTGCCAATCATTAGCAGACCGGAGTTCCACTGTGGCGACCCCTAACCGGAAAAAGCCGAAAGACACAAACAAACATCTGTCATGGCTTAGTGGTAAACCATGTTGTCTATGTTGTGTATGGTCCTGGGTTTGAGCCTAGCAGAGGCTGTTTATTTGACTTACTAAGCTGGGCATCAATCCCTACGTCACTCGATGGGTTGCCAACTGGCTTAATGACAGAACCCACACCGTAAAGTAGCAGACTCCAAATCCAGCTCCAGACAAGTGGAGTACCTCAGGGTTCAGTCCTGGGACTGCTCTTGTTTGGCATCTACTTCTCTGAAGTACTAAGGGACTCTGGCTAACAAAGTTCGCAGATGACTGCAAACTGGGAGCCATTACTGAATCCCAAAATGATGTGGATACTCTATAAAAGGGTCTTACAGAAACAGATGTTTGGTGCCAGAGCCATGGGCTCAAGCTCAATGCCAAGAAATGTATAGTTATCCACTCTGGGGAAAAAACATGTACCCGTGAATTACCACATAGGTGGCAGTACACTAAACACCGAAAGTGTGATAAGAGACTTAGGGACACAGGTGGACAGTGGTCTCACCTTCGATAACCACATCTCCACAACAGTCAGAAAATCCTTCTATATAGCACACCTCATCACTAAGGGCTTTTCATCCAGAAAAAAGGAGGTCATTGTCCCACTGTACTCATCCATCATTAGACCCATTATAGAGTACAATGCCCTGTTTGGTATGTACCTCTCAAGACATCTGCAACAACTGGAAAGGCCGCAGAAATACCTCACTAAAAGAATCACAGGCCTAAAGCAGATGCCCTATGCTGCCCGCCTTAAAAAACTCCAGCTATACTCTGTCGCATGTCATGTACTCAGAGGTGATCTCTGCTTAACATACAAGGCCATGTCAAACCCAGAGCTGTTGGACATGCTACACTTAAAGAAATCCCAATATCTCAAAGCCGCACGCTCCAGGGATCTAAACCTTGTCATCACAATAAACAAAATATGCTGGAGGGATAGGTTCCTGACCCAGAGACTCCCCAAACTCTGGAATAGACTGCCCATACATGTCGAGCAGAGCACCTCTTTGGCCCTCTTCAAAAGGAACCTTAACAATTGGATGGGAGAAAGGAAATTCACCCCAGGGATCATGTCAGTCACCCTGCTAGACAGGGGTCCAGGGAAGTAAATAGTGCAGAAAGAAATAGCCAGGGAATTGTTATGGCTAGGCTTGTATAGGCCCTAGAGCCAATAGTCTAGTACCAACCTATGAACCTATCATTGAGTGTACCATTTTTGGTATATGTAATCCCCACAGAGAATGCAGAGAGTTTTTCGGTTATTCTACAAGGCTTATGTAACTTCTCTGACTGTTCAACTGAATAAACATTTGTTCTTCCAGTGAAAGCTGTGTATTTTCTCTTTATTTTCTGTAGGCAGTGGAACACATTTATTGTGGAGCATGGAATCGCGCACTGTTGCCTAACTGACAGACCCCATCCCAAAACACAGACATAATGCAAGCTAAGTAGTCTGCAAATTGGCTTATGCTGTTATCCATGATGCTGCTCCTCATAGATGGCTCTTGTTACAGCTTCTGGTATTTAGGTTTATGGGTGTTTACTAGGCTACAGATCTGTGAAGATCTTAAAAAGCCTAGCCTTACATTCAACACGGTAGTTTTTTTTAGCCCTTATACTATGCGTATAAATAACCCAGAGGATGGAAGAGCAATTACATGTTGGAACTTTCACTAACTGCCTCTTTCCATAAAGGATCAGTGTTAAGCTGGGGGTGAATTTACGGTTTCCCATCCAGTCATCCCTATTTTGTTTGAATAGGTAAGAAAAGTACTTAATTTATTCGGTGTAGAAGATGGCTCCACAGGAACATTGTTGCCCGTGAAAAATATCTATCCCTTCAACAGTCCTGTTTATGCTGCAAAAGAGAGAGACATCCCTTTATCGGGTGTCTATGCAATCACTAGACTTCAGAAAGTGTAACAGGTCTGACAGGATTAGGTCTGTTAAGGCTTTACATGCATGCAGAGGTCATATCTTAGTAGCCAGTACAATACAGAGGGGAACAGAGTTTTGAGATGACCTGCAGAGTTTTTTATGATTTAGACTCTTGATTTTTTTTAAATGAGAAAGCATCGTGGTCATTGGAACTGTGTCATGTGTTTGGACAGGTACATATCGAAAGTGGCATTACAATCCACAATTTGCCTAATGACTGTGGCATGATTAGATCTCTGAACCTGGACACCATAAATTTAGATACAAGTTGAGAGATGAAAAAAGACTTCCTTACAATAGCAGATCTGTGGTGATTAAATTGTTGACACAGAACCAAAAAAGCACTCGGATAGCCATAACCCCGATCAAACATTTATTAAATAAGCACCAAAAATAAATACTCCACTCGGAGATGTTAATCCTTTGTGTACTTTGGATAATAATGGAGTTGGTCAACATTTGGGAGATGATAACGTTTTAAGTGCTAATGGTGCCAGTTTTGATTGCAGAACAACTCTGAAAGTGCTATGAATGGCAGAAAAGGCATCCACAAGCAGTGGTTTGGACAAACTAATTAGAGGTAACAAGAAACCATGGAGTATTTATTTTTGGTGCTTATTTAATAAATATTTGATCGGGGTTACGGCTATCCAAGTGCTTTTTTGGCTTTATGGTCTTCATTTAGCACTTTGTTCCTCCTTTTGACTTGTTTAAATTGCTGACATAGGTTATGAGATCCCCTCATTATGGAATCAACTCTCTCGGGTGGGTTGTCAATGAGACAGTTACAAAGGTGGTCATGTTTGCCAAAGGATATTAAACATTTCTTGGCATTCAGTTTTAGCCCATAGTTTTTACACCAGCTATTGGTTTGGGAAAAGACCTCTTGGAAAATCTTTGTGTTCCCTGGGAAGTTTATGATGGCACCAAGTATACAGCCATCTGCAAACTTAAATAACAATAAATACTTAACAGTTGTTTTGACCTCTGAGAAGTAAATGACAAACCCACAGTAGCTTCTATTTGTGAGCCACTTGCTATCCAATGAGTTACATTTGGTTTAGCATGTGGGATGGTGTTGAATGCCTTTGCAAGGTCTAGATATGTGGTGTGTACTGACCTGCCCTCATCCATTGCTTCTGTAACTTTCTTAAAGTCTTTGACCAGTTTAAGAAGGCAGGATATCCCCTTAACAAATCTGAAATGGCATAGGTCAAGAGGTTGTCTATGTCCTTATTTATTAATGCCATAATGATCTTTTCCATAATGTCATCTATCTTTTTCTAGGCAGAGTTAGCCTCAACAGGCTAATGGCCCTTCTTCAGGGAAGACCAGAGGTGGTATTTATACTGGGGAAATCTGGCCTGGGCATTAGGGAACATCTCCACTTTCTTTTCTACATTCACCTGAGCTACAGCCAATTTAAGCAAATGGGGCCTCAGTTTAACATCTCATCTAAATAACTATGCACTCAGGAGTGCAGCACCCTCCTTATACTGCACTGCAGTGTCAGCAATCCTACTACCCGATGTGGTAACAGAACCCACAGCCTTCAACACCAAAGTCGAGTGTGCTCCGTGTTAATCCACTGACATAAATCCATAGCTTTAAAAATGAGGCTGGTAAGGCTTATAGTTCTGCAAGTACCTGGGTAAGTTGATGACCCATCTTTGTGCAAGGGGATGACTATTGCTGTCCTCCATTCATCCAGGATGAAGCCTGTTTGCAGGCTGATACTGAGTAAACCTTGCAGGGGGTCTGACAAGTCCTGTTTAGCAGCACACTCATAAAGGTGTCTTGCTGCCGATCAGTATGGAGCCCTGTATATCTATCTGCCTCAAGGGATGTAGTGTTCTTAGCCTTGGTTTGTGCCTTGGAGACTTGAGGTAGAGATGTAGATGGGGGAGGGGGGGCGTATATGATCTGAAAATACAAGGGAGTGAGGGACTGAGATAAATTTGTCTCTCAGAGAGGCTTTTGAAAAACGCCAGGGAAAACCGGACTTTGAAACAACTACTGCTTTAATCACTTTAAAACGCACTGAATACACACATTTTTTTCATCCTACTAGATAGTAAGACTTCTTCAGAAAATCAGCGCTCCATTACATACAAACTATTTATAAACTTTTGAATCAGTTTGGCACCAAAAAGACACGATACTGATACTGAAATTTAAAGCTGTATTCCATAAATTCATTCTCTAATAAACACTTTAATTAGATACATTCATTCATACTTGCATCATATTTAAATATATATATATATAGATATATATATCTATATATCTATATATATATATATATATCTATATATCTATATATATATCTATATATATATATATATATATATATATATATATATGTGTAGGTGATGATGGATAAACCATTTAATATTTATATTTAATGATGAAACCATGAATAAATAATATGTATATATAAGCATATTTAAAATATAAATATTAATATTTATAAATATTTAAAAACCATGTATCTAAAAAAACACATATTTATGGAGTTGCGATGCCTTTACTGATATGAATTCACCTTATCTACTAAATCATAAAGATGATAAAAACTAATAAATAAAAATAACACTAATCTATGTTGCTAATAAATGAATTAAATATCAAAAACCTTATAATTGTAATTTAAACATATTCTAATTTTCTCATGTTTTATACATAGAATATAATGAAACCAGTAAATTAATGTTAATGCATATATTAAATATTAATGGATGATAACCACTTGGTTATATATACAAATATATAAATAACTCATACTAAAATTAATCTAACCCATTTATATCCTTTGACATTTTATATGCATAACAAAAATTGGATTTACATTTTTTGAAAGAACATTTTTTTAAAAAAGCATTTTTTAAAAAAGGCATTTTTCAAAAATAGCCATGCAGGACTTATTCTCATTTTCTTTTCCATAAACTCAATAATTCATCTCTCCAGGCTCTTTAATTTTAATAGACACATTATTGAGCATTTATCATTAAGGCCTGGCTACATATATGCATTCAGCCTTATTTGCCAAAGCAGTTCTATCTTCTCCAATAACAAACTAGTGGGTCCCCCTCTTATATCTTGATTTACTTGTTGAATTATTTTGAATTTAAATTTATGTTCGGGGTACATTTTCTATGCCTTGCTAATGCATTCTCGTCTTTACCCTGACTTATACTTCTCATATGCTCAGAAACCCTATCTAAGTCTGCAATCCATTTTTCCCACATAAAACGATGAGCATGCTTGGCAATTAGCTATGTAAACCACTCCTCTTGTGTTACAATTATACCTTCCTTTTAGATAGATCTTATATCCATTAATATCAATGTTACTCCCTACGTCCATTATATGACAAAAGGAGCAGTTCCCACATTGCATCATGCCTGCATTCCTGACAAATGAATATCTTTGCTTCTGAAAGATTTGTTTGAAATTATTTGGTTTTCTCCATACAATTTTCGGAATAAATTTAAATACCGATCCTAAACTAACATCATCTTTCAGCAAATACCAATTTTTCATTATTATTTCTTTTATATATACTGAATTAGAACAAAAATTCATTATGCATGCCAAATTATATTCCTTATGCACTTCTATTGGCCCATTCTGATTGCATACTTGTACGACTCCTGTGTTATTATAATTTGATGCTACATCAACTTTGCCTAATATAGGTGTATATACCCCATTCATCCTCTTTGATGTTACTACTTCAATTATTTCTTCTATGAGACTAAGTGGATATGCTCTATTAAGAAACATTGATTTTAAAGTAAAACATTCTTCTTCAAATTTCTCATCCGTTGTCATCATTCTTGCTGCTCGGACCAATTGTCCTTTCAGCACTGAACGTTTCTGATGCAACGGATGAGCATTAGAAAAATGCAAAAATTTGTTTGAGTATGTGGGCTTCTTATACACAAAAGCTTCATATTGATTTTGCTGATTATTTTTTATCAAAAGTATATCTAAATATAATATCGTTGTAGTATCAAATGTATATGTAAAATTCAAAAAGTCAGTTGTTTGATTTAACATTACTAAACTTTCAGCTGTTTGAATTGTACCTTCAATTATCACAAAGATGTCATCAATAAATCTGACATAGAACTTTACTACCTCTTGAAACAGGGTATTAGGAAATATATATGTACTTTCCCAATATGACATCACCAAATTTACATAACTTGAACCACATGGTGATCCCATAGCTACCCCTTTCTTTTGCACATAATATTGATTTTCAAAAAGGATAAAATTATAAGAAAGTATTATATCCAAAATTTCTTGTACTAAAGAAATTTCGGATTCTAATGCATGCTTCTGACGCATTCTTGTTGTAACCCATTCTATCCCTTCATTATGTGGAATACTAGTATATAATTCTTTTACATCTATTGTCAAAAAATGATATCCTTCTTTGTATGCAAACATCCAATCTTTCTAAAAATGTCCAAGAATCTTTAATAATCCACTCTTCTTTTATTACATATTTCTTAAGTATGGAATCTATAAATTTGGCACATGCATATGTTGAAGAATTCCTCCCATCTACTATTGGTCTAAATGGAGGATTCTGTAAGTTTTTATGAATTTTAGGCACTCCAAATATGCATGGTGCTTTTGGTGCCATCATCATTAAAAAATTGAATGTGTGTATGTCTATTCTCGCTTCTATAAACAACTCATTTATAAAGCTTTTAATAAATTGGTTAGCCTTATTATATTCATTAAGCAATGCTGTTTGATAGACATCTGTTGTTAAAATATCTCTAATGCGCTGTGTATATTCTGGTATATCCATGAAAATTAAACCCCCACCTTTATCTGGGTTCATTATTCTTACATTCGCCTTCAATAAACAATCAAGGTTATCTCTTTCTTCTCTATTTAAATTATCAATAAAGTTTGAACTATTTTTACTTAGTTGCCTCAGATCTAATTCACATATCTTTTCAAAAATAGAAAGTGAATTGTGTAATGGAGGATTATAACATCTTGCGACTCTAAACTCATTCATAGAATCTTGTTGTACACCTAATAATTGTTTTAAGTTTAACTTTCTAACAAAAAGTTTAAGGTCGCAGATGGTTTCTGCCAAATTCATCCTACATGATGGAACAAAAGTAAGACCCTTTGAAAGTGTATCCACTAAACATTGTGTAACCTGAAAAGAAGAAAAATTATAAACAATAAAATCATTTTCCTTGTTTTTAATAATCTCGGGTCCATTTTGTTGATCATTTACATTGGCCATATCCTGTTGTTCTAATTTCTCTTCTTGTTCTATTGTTTTTTCCGCGTATATCTCGGAAAACCCTGATTTTTATTCATATTAGTTGCTCCTTTATTAACCTCTCCTGGTCTTGGGTTATTCGTGTTATTGTGACCTCTTATTTGTTCACTTCTTTTCAATTGATTATCTTCTATCTCATTGTCCCCCTGTTGTTGTTGTATGGGAGAATGTCGAATAGAGGAATTATCATTATTGTCATTGTTATTATTTATTCTTGGCCCATCTTCATTTTTGTCACCCATAAACCCATCCAAAGAGTCTAATTGCTTATTAAACCAGACTTGAGCAGGTGGGGGTGATGGGTAAGCTAGACCCTTTTCATATTGCGCTCTCTCTTTCCAATTTTTTAATTTTTTTTTCTCATTTTCTCAATATGCTGTTCTATGCTTTGAAAGCAACACATATACTCATATTTATATCTTATAAAGTCACCATGCTGTTTAATGGTTAAATCCAATTTCTCTATCTTTTCTTCTAAATCTTTTATAGTAACAGAATAATGTTTTATCATAGTCTGCATTAGTTGAAAACCTTGCTGGTTGAATAAATTTATCAAATCTTTATGAAATTGTGATCCTGATACTAACCCCGTTGGGAAACGCCAACTTCTAAGGCCTTTTGGCACAATTTCTGCTTTTAAACATTCCTGAAAATATTCTATTTCCAGGTTTAATTTTTTATGTTTCAGCATATTTGCATGTAGTTCATTCAATAAATTCGATAATGCAATATTATTGTTCTCTGCTAAATTCTGTTAATTTGCAGTTTGGTTAGTTTTAAACAAGCCTATTGGTAAAGTAAGCCAGTCTCAAATTGGGCATCTGAGTTATTTCTCTTACATTTGTTTGACTGAACGTAGTATGATTGCATGTATTTAAACCTGGAGCTACCAATGTCATAACAATATTTTCTTGACTATTCCCATTAGCGGTTGTTGCCACGGTCATTATTTGCTCCATTTGGCCCCTACATGCATTTATTTGTTGTACTGAGTTATTTGAAAAAGTACCCGTTTCCTCATAAGATGCCCGTATCTGCCCCATTGGGGCTGCCTTCATCATCTGTCCTGGTTGCAGCTTGTTTATTTTAACCCTTTGGTTCTGTGTTACTAGCTGCCTGGAAGTTGTTGAATTATTTGAATTAGTTTGAGAAATAACTATCTGGTCCTGCTGGACTCGCTGCCAAGCCATTACATCATCCAGTCTTTCACCCATTGTCTCTACTTTTTGAGACAATAATTCTATCAGCATTGTTAGTTTACACATCGCATCTGCTTCACTAGGTTGGTCTCTCACATCATCTCTTAAAATAGCTGGTGTTGTCTCGAACGACTTGCCTGCCATGGCGTGACAAAAATTACTAATTACACTTCAAAACAAACTATTGAAAAACGCCAGGAAAACCGGACTTTGAAACAACTACCGCTTTAATCACTTTAAAATGCACTGAATTCACACTTTTTTTCGTCCTACTAGATAGTAAGATTATTCAGAAAATCAGTGCTCCATTACATACAAACTATTTATAAACTTTTGAATCAGTTTGGCACCAAAAAGACGCGATACTGATACTGAAATTTAAAGCTATATTCCATAAATTCATTCTCTAATAAACACTTTAGATACATTCATTCATACTTGTATCATATTTAAATATGTGTGTGTGTGTGTGTGTATATATATATATATATATATATATATATATATATATATATATGTAGGTGATGATGGATAAACCATTTAATATTTATATTTAATGATGAAACCATGAATAAATAATATGTATATATAAGCATATTTAAAATATAAATATTAATATTTATAAATATTTAAAAACCATATATCTAAAAAAACACATATTTATGGAGTTGCGATGCCTTTACTGATATGAATTAACCTTCTTATCTACTAAATCATAAAGATGATAAAAACTAATAAATAAAAATAATAATCTATTTTGCTAATAAATTAATTAAATATCAAAAACCTTATAATTGTAATTTAAACATTCTAATTTTCTCATGTTTTATACATAGAATATAATGAAAACAGTAAATCAATGTTAATGCATATATTAAATATTAATGGATGATAACCACTTGGTTATATATACAAATATAAATATAAATAACTCATACTAAAATTAATCTAACCCATTTATATCCTTTAACATTTTATATGCATAACAAAAATTGGATTTACATTTTTTGAAAGAACATTTTTTTAAAAAAGCATCTTTGTGCAAGGGGATGACTACTGCTGTCCTCCATTCATCCAGGATGAAGCCTGTTTGCAGGCTGATACTGAGTAAACTTTGTAGGGGGTCTGACAAGTCCTGTTTAGCAGCACACTCATAAAGGTGTCTTGCTGCCGATCAGTATGGAGAGCGTATATTTATCTGTCTCAAGGGATGTAGTGTTATTAGCCTTAGTTCGTGCCTTGAAGACTTTTTCCTGGGAGACTTGAGGGGGGGGGGGTGTATGTGATCTGAAAATACAAGGGAGTGAGGAACTGAGATAAATTTGTCTATCAGAGAGGCTTTGCCCTCTGGATCAGAGTATGCAGTATTTAATATTAGCTGTGCATGGTGATTCGCATTGTTTTTGAAGTTTCTAACATAGTTAAAGAAGGCTTTCTGGATATCGGGGTGGCTATTTTTAATTCATATCTGGCTTTGATTTAATCCAAGTCTGGAGTTCCTGTTAAGTTTAGGGAAAGCATTTCTTACCAACTTGAGAGTTAAATCTATTTTTATGTGGAATTATTTTTTTTCTTTTATTACAGAGCCTGTTTATATTTGGGTTCCACCACAGAGGTTTATTCTTATATCTGGCATACCCCTAAATGTGAACAAGTACCCCTTCAGTCCTTATAACTCCTTACTCTCCCTTCTTCCGTTACTTCTTAACTTCTATTAAATTCTCTTCCCCGACTTTCTTTCTAAACATACCATAAGCCTGAATTTGATGAAAAGCAAAGCTATCACTTCATAGTGCAATTCCTATTTGTATTAGACTAACTTACCTTAAATTTCTCTACAAATGATCTAAAATCTTTATAAACATTAAATGATTGTCATATAACTTGTACTGATTCTTAACCAATGTTTTATATTATGTCTAATTTGGTATAATTATTTAAATTGTAGATGATTTTATTTTTGAAGATGGTAAAATTATTATTCTTAAAAATGTTTTATAATAAATTGGAGCTTTTCTTACCAGGCCTTCACAGAAAATGGGCTTTTACACAGTCAGACTTTCCCAGTAATCAAATGTCAATAAATAAATACTTACATCAAAGCAGTTTTATACATGTGCATAGAATTTGTCAATAAAAGATTCCATAAGAGATGGGGGGGTCATCAGGTTTGAAGGGGATTTTGAATTTAGACAAGTCATTCAGTTTTAGCATATTCACATTCCCATAATCTCTGACATACAGAAGTATTGAAGAATGCTTCTGAGTTTCAGTCTTATGGTGAATTTGACTTATTTGTGGTTTGATTTGATCAGGAAGGAAGTAAAATTGATGAAGGCAAAGTTATCCCATATTGGCAAGGGCCAAGTCCAAGATTTTATCACTCTGTGTTGGGGTATGGACTAGCAGATCCAGAGATTTGCACTGATGAAAGTCCAGAAATTTCTGAGTACACATGTTTGAGTCTCCCAGTTAAAGGTGGCTTTACTTGAAGTCTCCTAGGAGAATGGCATTTGACTTAACAGTTGGGCCTTAATCTAGTGTGTTGTGTCTGAATATGTGATACGCACTGAAATCTTGCACTAAATGCAGTGGTCTCACTTGTCTTGAATCAAGTCTCCATAACAATACGTATATATAGATTTTCCAGTGTAAGGTAGGGAAGTGGATTTCTTTCATTTAAGCGCCTAACACTCAGCAGCAATGCCATTCTGTTATCCAAAGTCTGTTTTGTTATATTGTAAGCTTAAAGACTGATGTTGCCTAAAAAAGGCACTACGGGGTAGGACAAGGATTTAAGCAATATATCGAAGCCTTGAGGGGATAAGGTGCAGGCCATTCCTGGCAAAGCAGTTAGGATAGTCTACGATCTATTCCCAGGCTGGTATACATTTACCTCCTAAGGAAGACTGCAGAAGCTAAGCCAGTTGTTGAAATCCATACGCTTTTATTCATACTGCAGCATTATTCTTGATAATAGTAGAATGCTGCTTAAGGCTAGGTTCTTACCTGCCTCTTCATTCAGAGATCTCTATCAAATCTCTCTTCATATGGTTCAGGGAGGTGAATTTTAAGCCATTTACACTCACATATACTATTGGTTGTGTGCATATTTGCAGTGCAGACACCCAACTGCTTTTCTGATGTGGTGATTCCCAGCATCTGATAGGCAACTGACAGTGAGTTTATCCTTGTACAGTCTGGTGAGTAGTGCACTGGTGGTCTCTCTCTATGGAGTCACCCACAGCTAGAATATTGGACTATGTAGAGGTTTTGTCTTATGGGCTTTTCATTTGAACAATATGACTCAAAGATGTACTGCTTCACAGTGGCTGTTGCCTATGGTGTGGGCTTGTGAGGCTGCTGAGGGTACTTATTTTTTAGGTTACATTATTGACACCTTTGTGGTTTAGGCAGGTTACTTTCAATTGCCTCTGTATACATAGAGCTATGTGCTTGGTCTGAGCTGCTTGTGACTGGTTTAGTGTGATGTTTTGTGGTACTGGTAATCCAAAATAAAAAAAAAAAATCCAAGAAACAGCAGGATTTTTTATTTTTATTTTGGACTACCAGTATGTGTCCACCGTGTCAAACATTTTTGACTATATTGTGTGGTACTAACAACCTGCTTCTTATTTGTAGTGGTTTCCTGTGAGTGTTTTGCCTCCAGTAACATTACATAACTGCATTTCTCATACACTCTGTCAGTTTAAGTAGTAGGTGGCTGCCTGTAAACATAAGACAATTGTTACAATGTCTAAAAATACCCATTTCAACCAAGATGGTTACAAAAACAGTTGTAAAGTGCAAATACACACTCCAGATGCTTACTAGTGTGGCTAAAGGGGGATTAGCAGCTTAACTGAAGATTGCTTTTCCATACTGCGATTTGCACTTTCTGTTTGTGAGTGCTCTATCTGTACTTTTTTGTGCATTTTCTGTGAGGTTTCTGTGTTCTAGTCAGGTAGCATAGTATGGATATAGGCCTGCTGTATCCAGGCCGGGTTGTTTTGCTTGAGTTTCCTGTGTTTCTGGCAGCCATCTTATGCTGATAGGGGCTTGGCTTCTCTGTTAATGAGAGTAACAGGGCTGCCTGACCTTCTCTAGCACGAGTGATTGGTTGAAAATGCACAGGCTAGCAGAATTGGGTAGTAATTTAAGCTTCTAGATTCTTCCATATTTTCTGATATCTAAACCATGTGTTGCAGGATGTTGCACTTGTTTGCTTGACACTCACTGTCAATGCGCTGTTTTGACCCATTGCGAAGTATCTCAGATGCATTTTTTTTCCCTTAAAAGCACTCCTGTGTAACTGATGACCCCCCCTTGCAACTACTGTGAGTTTTATCCAGCCCTACTCATATCTATAGGTACTCTACTCTGATAGTACCCACTCTACCATCTTTGACCTCTCTTCCACAGATTCTGCCAACCATGGATGGACAATTTCCTGTGGTTTCTCCTGCTAGTCTGACTGATATGGGCATCCTGAGACAGTGTAGCAACTGCCTCATGTACAGAGACAACCCTCTTCTTCTACCACCTGGGAGCACAACATGTGAGACATGCAATTACATTATGAACCTAGAAGCCTTGCTGTCTCAACCACAAGCCAGTACATCTGGCACGGAGAAGGTTCTCTGCACAAACACCACACCTCCAGCACCACCCACACCTGTACAGTACATTCCTACATATGTGGAGGTTCTCAACAAAAACATACCTAAACAAGAAAGACTTCAGAAGCAAAAGCACATGTGCACATCACAACACACTGCACCAAGCAGCATGTATAGTAAACATGCCTGTTTCTCACAGCCTCTAAAGCTGTCACAAACCCAACATACTAGTCATAGGAGACTATCATGAGACACACAGATGTGTCCCTCACCAGGCTAGACAAGGGGAAGTCACAGTAAGCTGCTTGTCAGGTGCTAGAATCCACAATATAACTCACGCACTCGAGTCTCTCAACAACAGCTCCTGTTATGACTCTGTCACAGTCCATGTTGGTGTGAATGACTTGAGACGTACTTCTCTGGATTATATGAAGAGAGACATGACTGAGCTCGCTGAATGTGTGCCCCAGGCAGGTATGTCCCTAGCCTTAATGAGCATCCTACCATCATCCAGAATGACACCTCAATACAAACAGGTCAAAGTCATGAGGACAAAATTACCAACGTGAAAAATTCTTCTAAATGAAATTTAAATGTCATGCTGCTAAATGCTAGGAGTCTTCACATGAAACTGCACTCATTGCAAGCATTCCTTGCCCCAGAAGATGCTGACATTTGTGCAGGCACTGAAAACTGGTTCAAAGCTATGGAGAGAAACCCAGCCTTGCCAGGTTACTTCTCCTACCACACTTTCAGACCCGAAATGGAGGGCTACAAAGCCAAAGGAGGTGGAGTTTCAATATTTATCAAAGAGATATACACCTCCATGCTGGTCAAACAGTATGACGCACAGGAGACACTCCAGGTGCAGTTAACTGTTGACAAAACACCTATTCAAATCATAGCTAGCTACAGACCCCCAATCATGATTCAGGAGGCCCACTTCACCTATCTGGACTTACTTGAATCCATCAAGATTCAATCCTCTACCCTGATCCTGGGTGACCAACTACCCAACCATACAGTGGAAGACCTATTCTAGCTCAAACACCCCGAGATTCCTCGACTTTATCAATGTCAATGCATTGGATCAGCTGGTCGACACCCCCACAAGAGGTGAAAATATCTTGGACCTCGTACTAACCAACATGAGTAGCCACTGTAGCATCCATACAGTGTCACCCTCCTTGGTAAGATCCGACCATAAAGCAATCACTTCTGAAGTCACCATCTCCTCTGATGCTCCCCGCCCACTTGCCAGGGTTAAACAAAAAAAACTTTTCCAAAGCTGACTACAACTTCCTGAGAGCAGGTATAAGCAGCTTCACAGCCACCATCCCTTCAGCTGGAACAAGCACTAATGTCCAAGCCTACACCAAAAAACTATACGAGTACCTATATAGCTGCATGGACACAGCAATACCTGACGGGATCAAATCATTTTCCTCAGGGAACAGTAAACCTGTCTGGTGGACAGCAGCAATAAACAACTTCTACAATAAAAGGAAAACATTGCTATCTAGAACCAAGAAGGAGCAGCTCCCAAGTTGGAAGCAACCTCTCCTTTGTCTGAACAAACAAATAAGGTCACTGGTGAAATCCTCGAAGGCCAACTTCGAATACAAACTGGCCATATCCACTAAGGACAATCACAAGGCCTTCTTTGCATACATTCACAATCTCAAAGGTAATTTTCAAATCTGCTCAAGAATACCACATACACAAATGCCACAGATCTAGCCAACCTGCTGGCAGACAGGTTCAGTGAAACCTTCACCCCCCTATCCCCCCATCAGTAAACCAGAACATCACCAGGGAGCAGGTCATTAATGTCCTCTAAAAAGCACAAACACAGTCTCCATGGGACCCAACAACATACCTGGCGCTGTCCTACATAAACTCAGGCAAGAGTTCTCAGCACCACTAAGCACCCTATTCAACCAAAGCCTGTGCACCGTCTTCGTCCCAGCAGAATGGGGGACAGCCACTGTCATCTCTCTACACAAAGGTGGAATGTCCACCAACCCAGGCAATTATAGGCCCATCAGCCTAACTAGCCTGATCTGCAAGGCCATGGAATGCATTATCATGGACCTTATAAACAAGGGCATTGACAGCCTCCAAACGCTTGATCCCACACAGTTTGATTTTGTCAAAGGGAGATCATGCCTGTTAAACTTGGTCGCCTTTTTTGAAGCAGTCACCAAAGCCATGGATGAAGGGAAGACAGTGCACACTGCCTTGACCTACCCAAAGCCTTTGACACTATTCCCCACTCAGGCATAATAGATAAACTCTCCTAAGCTAGGCATCACTCCATATTTTACCAGATGGGTAGCCAACTGTCTCACTGACAGTAACCACTCAGTCAAAACAGGGGAAGCCACCTCTAGTATTAGACCAGTAACAAGTGGTGTACCCCAAAGATCAGTCTTGGGGCCTCTACTGTTTGGGATATACTTTTCTGAGGTGCAAGCCAAAAAGTACAGTTTTGTACCTACCATAAATGTAGATGTTCGAGTGTATACACTGCTATAGTCATTACACTTGGGTTATCCTGCTGTCAGGCGGTTCCCCAGTCGGCCTGAGTTCCAAAGTCTTGGTCCGGCATCGGTTGCTGTCGCCTCCCCCCTGACATTAGTGCGACAGGGGTATACAAGATGCAGCCAACGCCATTTTATTCAGTTTTTCTTGCCCCAGATGTCAGGTGCCTCTAAATAGGTAGACAATTCCAATTGCTAATAAAACATACAAAAGAAAAACAAAAAAACAACTTACAGCTACCAGCAAATACTCCCCATAGGTAGTAAGGGTAGAAGACATAGGTACGTTCCAACCAGTAAGAGGGGAAGGAGGGAGGGTAACCTGGACTGCAGCAGTGTATACACTCGAACATCTACATTTATGGTAGGTACAAAACTGTACTATGTTCATCGTGTTACACTGCTGCAGTCATTACACTTGGGTAGAATCCCAAAGCTGAGGAAGGGTGGCTGGTTCTATAAGGCATTAAGGGTGGCTATAAGGCCCTGCAGCACTGCAGTGGCGAGGCCAGCTCTGGATTTAGAGTATAGAGGCAGATGGTAATGCTTGGTGAAGGTATGTACAGAACTCCAAGTTACTGCTTCCAAAATATCCTTGGTAGGTACTCCCCTGAGGTAGGCAGTTGAAGTGGCTGTTGCCCTGGTGGAGTGAGATCTAATGCTGCTAGGTACAGGTTTTCCATGGTATGTGTAGCAGAAACATATACAGTGTCCTATCCACTTTGACATAGTCTGTTTTGAAATGGCTTTTCCCTGTGCTCCTGCACCATATGCTACCAATACTTGTTCAGATTTTCTGAAAGCTTTGGTTTTGTCCAAGTAGAAGCGTAACTGCCTGTGAATGCCCAAAGAGTGCAGTAGTCTCTCCCTTTTATTCAGTGGTTTGGGATAAAAAGTTAGCAGGTGAATAGTTTGGTTTATAGCCACACTGGATACCATCTTTGGCATAAAAGTAGGGTTAGTTCTTAAAGACACCCTGTCCTGGTAGAAAATGAGGAAAGGTTCCACTGCCATTAGTGCCTGTAATTCTGAAACTCTTCGTGCTGATGTTATTGCCAGGAGCAGAGCAGTTTTCTAAGAGATATATTTTAATTCTGCTGTGTTGGCCGGCTCAAAAGGAGGTAAAGTTAGCTTCTCCAAAACAAAATTGAGGTCCCAAGTTGGAGTAGGTGCTCTACGGGGCGGTCTTATGTTTTTAGCCCCTCTGAGGTACTTTTTTAACAGAGGATTAGAGAAAATTGGTGGATCCGTGTTGTAATGAGCAGAGATGGCAGAGGTGTGGATCTTGATGGATGAGAAGGAGAGTCCTTTGTCCAGCACCTCAGTTAAGTATTGTAGTATCTGAGGAATGTTTGGGACAAGAGGGTCAAGGCTGAGAGTTTGGTTCCAGGCACAGAATCTCTTCCATTTATCCGAATAGGCTTTCCTGGTACTAGACCTTCTGGCCTCCAGAATGACATTCATAACAGCTTTGGAGAGAGGCATTGCTTGCTTGGAATCTTCCATGCAGCTAGGTTTAAGGTCTTTAGCTGGCTGTGTAGTATTTGTTTGTTGTGCTGAGTCAGCAGATGTGGGATTTGAGGCAAAATCCAGGGTGGTTCTTGTGCTAAGCTCCTTAAGATTGGGTAGCAGTGCTGGCATTGCCAGTCTGGTGCAATCAGGATAATCTTTGGCTCTTCCTGCCTGGCTTTTATGAGTACCTTTGGAAGGAGAGGTAGTGGTAGGAAAGCGTATACCTGTGTTATCATTCCGAATATTTGTGGATTCAACTCCCATTCGTGGGAATCCATAATGTTTCTGCTTAGGTCGTCTGCCAGTGTGTTTTTGTCTCTTGGCAGGAATTGTGCTTGCAGATGACCTTGAAGGTTTATAGCTGTGTTCCACAAGGTCACTGCTTGTCTGCATAAGGGGTAGGAGTGAGTGCCCCCTTGCTTGTTTATGTACCACATAACTGTGGTATTGTCTCTCTTTAGTAGTAGTTGTCCTGGATGCAGCAGGTCCTTGAAAGCTATAAGCACATTTTGCACAGCTAGCATCTCTTTTTGATTGATGTGAAGATGCCTTTGTTCTGCGGGCCACGTGCCCTGAATACATTTGCCTGCCATGTGTGCTCCCCAGGCGTAATCCGATGCATCTGTTATCAGTGTTTGCCTGGCTGTGGGTTGTGCAAAAGGCTGTCCCTTGTTGAGGTGACAAGCTTGAGCCCACCACTGAAACTCCTGTTGAAGGCAAGGGATTAGTGGAATAACTGTTTCCAAACTTTGCCAGTGTTGAGACCATACATTCTTTAGGTACCATTGTAGTTTCCTCATATGCAGTCTGGCATATGGAATTAGTAGTATGCAAGATGCCATGTAACCCAAGGCCTGCAGAATTTTTCTTGCAGGGAGTTGGGTCTTTGTTGCCATCATTTGAAAGTATTGAGTCAGTTGTCCTTGTTTGTCTGGTGTGAAATAAGTCATCTGGGCCATTGTGTTCAAGCTGGCACCCAGGAATATAATCTCTTGTGAGGGCACTAGTTTTGATTTCTTTTCGTTTACTGTGTACCCCAGGCAACTTAACTTTTTTACAAACGCCAGATGCTTTAGAAGAATACCCTTGCTCTCTGCTTGAATCAGGCAGTCGTCCAGGTATGGATACATTTGAATTCCTTTCTGTCTGCAAAATGCAATTACTGGTGCCAGGCACTTTGTGAAGACCCTGGGGGCAGTAGATAAGCCAAAGGGCAGTACAGAGAATTGGTAGTGCATTGAACCTGCTATGAATCTGAGGTATCTTCTGCAGTTTTGTCTGATAGGGACATGCAGGTATGCCTCTTTGAGGTCCAAAGTCACGAGCCAAGCTTTCTTGCCCAGCATGGGAAGAAGCTGCTATAATGTCAACATTTTGAATTTCGGAACATCCAGGTAAGTGTTTAGAGATGAAAGATCCAGAATGGGCCTCCAGGCTTTGCCCTTTCTGGGTACCAGAAAGAGTCTTGAGTAAAATCCTTGTCCTTGCTCCTGTGATGGTACCTTTTTAATAGCTCTCATATCCATGAGTGCTGTAATTTGTTTTTGAGCCTCTGCCCATTGATTTGGTGGCAGACTGTGAAAGTGGAACCGGTAACCTTGAAATACAATGTTGAGAACCCATTTGTCTTTGGTGATCATTTGCCAATGTGGTAGAACAGTGCCAGTTTTCCTTCCATGGGTGCTGCCAAGAAGGATTTGTTTGGCAGCTGTAGTGGGAAGTCATTGGAACTGTTTTTTATATGGTTGGGGCCTGTCTTCCCCTTCTTTCTGGCCTGATGCAACCCATTATCGAGGCCTGTAAGTACCTTGTGTTTGACCTCTACCTCTTGGACGTCTGTATCTTCCTCTTTGAGGTCTGTCTGTAATTGGAAAGGACCAATTCTTAGCTGGCCAGTTTCTGCTAAATCTAGGAGGCTGAACCTGTAAGAAATCCTTCACCGTTTGCATATATTTTGCCTTATCCTCCATTTTCTTTAGTACCTCTTCTGCCTTAACTCCAAATAACACATCCTGCTGCAAAGGTGCATCCAATAATTTTGCTTTAACATGATCTGGTAACGTATGTTCTTTTAACCAAGCATGTCTTCTAATGACAGAGCCTGTAACTGCTGCTCTGCAGGGGGCCTCTAGAGAATCAAAACCACATTGCAAAGTATGCTATCCCACTTGTTCATCTGCATGCAATAAATCCTGCATTTCTTTAAAATTAGGAGGATCTGATTCTGGAAGCATTTTTTGTTTTAACCGAGACAGTAAAAATTGCTGATATTTTAGCATGTGAAACTGGCAATTTAAGGCTCTAATTGCTAAAGTTGCAGACGTATATACTTTCTTTCCCCATCTGTCTAATGCTCTGGAATCTCTGTCAGAGGGAACTGGATTCTTGGCTGATGAGGCCTTAACTCCTTTGGGTCCCTGAGAAATAGTTTCAGGGTCAGCTACAGGGCTTTTATACAGAAATTTATGAGAGTCAGGGACTCTGTAGTATCTGTCAGGTTTAACAGGGGCTGGAGGTAAGGAATCAGGATTTAAGCTGGATTCAGTATACACATCATCCACAATATCTTACACTGGCGGAATAGCAAGGGGTCTGTGTTGAGGTAATAAATGGAAGTCTCTGAGCCTTTTCTTGGATTCTGAATAATCCCGGCCTGCCCAGTGGAAATGCTCCCTCATGGTATGTAGGGTTTCCCCAAAGGAGTAGTCCTCAGGCAGTGACACTGATGGAATAGATTCCTCAGCATCAGAATCCTCATAAGGGGGTAAAGAGTATCCTAGGTCTGAGGATGAATCAGAAGAGATGGACACCTGGTCGGATGAGTCATAGTCTGCATCCTGTCTAGGCCTTTTATCAGGAGGGGGATGGGACCCCCTGATCAGAGTGATTAGGTCTTTGGCCATTTTGAGAATTTGTTTCTTAGGCATGGAGGCCTGTCCTGGAGAATGCTGTATTTGTTTCTTTGACTTTAAAGGAGGCTTACACTTAGCTGAGGGTTTAATGCTTAACTGAGTAGGTCTGGAGACACCCTCTGTAACTGTGGATTGCTCAGCTACTCCGGTTCCCTCTGAAAGGTTAGTCTCGGTAGGCTAAAGAACTTGTGCGTCAGAAGGCCCAGCCATCTCCACATGGGAGTCAGAGGCAGCTTGTGGTTCTACAGAAGCGGTCGTCAGGGGCTGCGAAGGCGCCTCGCTGAAAACCGGAGAACCGGCGATTGGCCTAGAAGAGGCTTCGTCATCAGTTTTGGGCCTCGGATGCCTATCCTTGTCTTTGCGCTTTTTGTGTATTCCGGTCATCAGAAGTTCCGACGGCATGGTATAATTGAATTTTCTACCAAAATAATGTCGGGCAAAATCAAACTGACGTTTAATAGTGCGCTTGTTAAACCTAGTACAAAACAGACAACCAGTGACGTCGTGGTCAGGGCCTAGGCAGGGGATACAATAGGAATGGAAATCCTTATGAGATATTTGCTTCCCACAAGAAATACAGTTATTAACTTTTAATGACATCGGTCTGAGGCAAGAAAAAGTTTCCCCAACGGGGTACTTAGCTTTGTAGAAGACTTCGGGTCTGGATTCGGAATGAAAATCTCAGGAGACGGCCGACCGGCACTTGTGAACTGCTTTTGCTTCGGACACCATGCGGCAAGAGAGACTGAATAAAATTGCGTCGGCTGCATCTTATATACCCCTGTCGCACTGACGTCAGGGAGGAGGCGACAGCAACAGATGCCAGACCGAGACTTTGGAACTCAGGCCAACTGGGGAACTACCTGACGGCAGGATAACCCAAGTGTAATGACTGCAGCAGTGTAACATGATGAACATCCAGTGGTCTGTGGCTGACCAAGTTTGAAGATGACTGCATGCTGGGCACCGTCATAAATTCCCCTACTGATGTGAACATCCTCCAAGAGGGTCTTACTCAAACTAATGACTGGTGCCAGGAAGCATGGCCCCAACCTGAATGCCAAGAAATGCATCACTATCCCCTTTGGGGAAAATGGCATTCCCACTAATTATCACATTAATAATAACTTACCAAGCATGCAATCAGTCGTAAGGGACTTGGGCACCCAGGTTGATAGCAACCTGACTTTTGACCACTATATTGCTTCCGTTGTACGGAAGGCTTTCTACATGGCCTACCCCATAAGTAAGGGTATTTCCTCCATGAACACGATCATCATAGCATCCCTGTACTCCTCCCTTATCAGACCCATTATCAAGTACAATGCTCCCTTTGGCATGCACCTTGCCAAGCACATGCAGCAGTTAAGAGTGACCAGAGAGGTTCCTGACCAGGAAAATTCAGGATCTTAAACACCTATCCCATACAGATAAGCTAAAAGCCTTGTCCCTCTACTCAGTCTCGCACAGACTGCTCAGAGGTGACCTGTGCTTGGCATACAAGGCCATCTCAGATTCAGCCTTGATGGAGCTGCTTGCATATCTGTAAGTCAAACTCCACTCGCGCAACCCACACACAAGGCCTCAACCTGGTCTGTGACATTAATAGAACTTGTTGGCGGGGTAGATTTGTGTCCCAATGACTACCCCATCTGTGGAATGGACTCTCTCTCCATGTCAAGCAGAGTACCTCACTAGTTCTCTTTAAAAGAAACCTGGACGACTGGATGGGAAACAGAAAATATACCCCTGGGATCCCACCTGTTTCTCTGCTGGACAGGGAAAAGAGGTGCTGACTTTTTGGGAACAAGGGTGAAATTCTTGGCTAGGCTTATAAGGGCCTCCGGGCCAATAGCCTAGTACTGTCCTATGAAACTATGAACCTACAAGATTGGAATTTATTTAATGGAATGCTACTGGTATAAAAGAACAATCTGAGTATACTTACAAAGAGTAACACACTTTTTCATGCACATCAGAATCTCTGCACAGTTACTGAGGGAGGGTGTTTTGGCTCGTGATTAAGGTATTAATTTGGGGGTAAATGTGGATACACAACATTTAATTTGAGTACTAACACTAGGTAGGTACTAAATAATTCAGTTTACTTCTGGGCTTATGGACTTAAAAGATGGAAGCAATGCTACCTAAACTGCATACACTAAATACTCTGCAAAAGATAATTGTTTTAGAAATATAGTACCTCCAGATATGACCATGTGCAGATGAAGCACAGCTTGATATATTTGATTTAGTTCCCCTCAGCCATGCTGTATGTGCCTTAAGTAGGCATTCCGATGCAACCAGATTGGGTGGTAGGAGTCTTCATGGATTGTTACGTGCACTGTACTTATGGTAAGTGCATCTCCAGTTTGCCAGTTACATTTTGTAATGCTGTAGTTCAAAGTACAAGGGTCCTCTCAAGTGTAAATCCACATGAATGCTGAAAACTTGCCTGCCTGACTTGGTCTATGCTTTTGCTGGCCCATTTTCACATTGTTGCAACTATTTGCAAGTTTATTTTTTAGTGCGGCAACCTGTCTCTATGGTGGCATCCCAGCTGTCTTTATTTACTGACTAATGTACCATACAGAGATATTTTGTTTCTTGTCCAGTGGTTGATCATTTGTAAATGCAACAGTTTTTGTTTAGTGAACACGTTTTACTTGCTTCTAAGTGCTTTGGAAAATCAGTCATTAGAAATCTGTCATTTAAATTTCATCTCCTTCCCCCTTTGGCTAATATTATTGAAAGGACAGCTTACACAGAAACTAAAGATTACTTCACTAAATACCATTTAATCTTTAGGTATCAGCATGGCTTTTCTCTTTTTAATTTCTCCAAGTCTTTTGGGTTTCTAATACCATGACCAGGAATGACCACCATTCCTAAATCAAAGTATGATTAAAGTTCATGAAATTAGTATTGTTTCAATCTTTGATGTTAGCCAGTGCAGCAACTGCAAATGTGCCCAGTAATGACTCCTTCTGCAATTCATGTGGCATTACAGGTGTCTGTAACATATTTAAGTACGACTGTAAATACTTTTTTATAAGACCCATTGCTCCTGCTACTATTGGAACTATTGGGGTATCCCCTTCTTCCACATTGCCCTTGTATCTGACTGCAAATCCTGGTATTTTATGACTTTGTATGTCTCTGTATGTAAGACACAGTAGACATTGGGTATAGCAATGTCATTGATCAATGCTACGTCTTGTCTTCTTTTCATGAACTACGATATCTGGTTTTGTGGCATCTACTTTTTAACTGCTGGCAATGGGTGATCCCATGTGATATAAACATTTTCTACAGTGCTTTGTGGCTCATGTTTCCAATGTTTTTCAGCTACTTCAACATTATAATTCTTGGATGATCCCCAATGCAACAAGTCTTGCAACATTATTATGCCTTTTAGTATACAGTCCTTCTGCCATTAGTATATCACAACCAACAACAAGGTGTGCAACTGTTTCCTGTTCTGTTTTACAAAACCTACATTTGTCTGTTTCTCCCACATGTTCAATGGACTTTGCAAACCAAAGTGTACATAGTCGACTATCTAGGGCCACCAATATTAACCTTCCATATTTTAGTTTAAATTCACCTCTACTTAACCATTCCCATTGCTGTGTTTGATCCTGATCAACATAAGGTTGTTCAAAGAGCTTTCTATACATGCAACAACATTTATGCATTTTCCACATTTCTTGCCTTCTCACGTGATCCTTCACTTTACATTCTTTTCAGTTGCTGACTGATTTTTATCTACTTCTGGTTTGATTTCCTTTCCCATTTTGACACTGACATGCATCTGTTAAACTAAACGGGGAAGTCATTTTAGAATTATTCTCCTCATGTTTTAAAACTTTCACTATGTTTGGGTCTTGTAAGGTCAGCAGATATATATGCAGTCCTACAAATTGCAGATCTATACAAATAATCAAATTAGAGGAGGCCCATATCTCCATCAGAACTGGCAATATATAGTCTTGTTGCACACTGATGTTTATAAATCATTTGATAAGCATGAAGCATCCTTTTTTCCTGTCCAACCGATCCAACACCTTTTGGACCAGTCAATCACTCCAAAAAAAGAAGTTATGTGCTTACCATAACATTCCATCTGTGTTGTCCATTTTCATTCTTCCTCAATTAATGGGATCGGATCCAGTCCTTGGATCCACCTCTGCCATTATAGTAGCTCATGGCCTCCAACAAACTCTCAAGCTCCTTCCCTACCCATAAAGCACCAACCCTAACATCTCTCAGATCTTGTCTGCAGCTCGACAGGAAGACTACAAAAGAAATGCCATAACTGGAGTAACACAAAGCACACAGGTGTCCTTGACATGTCTCATTCCTCCAGAAGTCAGTTGTGAAAAAGTATGGGGGATGGTGGGGAGTTGAGGAAGAATGAAAATGGGCAACACAAATAGAAGATTATGGTAAGCACATAACTGACATCAGATAAAGAAGTTTTCATTCATTACTCAATGGGAGTCTATAGTTACCTAAATTCATGAGTGGACTCTAAAGAAGGATATTCCTGAGTACTGTTGAGCCAAAAGCTGCTCTTCCTCTCGAGACCAGTTCTAGTTTGCAATGAGTGATAAAAGTATGAGGATTTCACCAAGTTGCAGCCACACATAACTTTGTCCAGGATTTGACCAAGCTACAGCCACACACACACACATCATCCATATAAGCTCTAGACTGGAATGCAGCAGAAGTTGCCACAGATCTGGTTGAATAAGCCTTTAATGGATTTGGTAAGGGGAAATTCATTTTTTACTGATAAAAGAAATGCAATTTGTCAGCCATCTAGCTAGAGTTACCTTTCTAACTCAGTCACCCAATTTACTACATGTAAAGGATACAAACAGCTGATCTGTTTTTCTAATCTCTCTTGTTCTGTGTAGGTAGAAAACTAATTGTCTATGAACATCCAGTAAATGCAGCATATATCCCCCTTTATTTGTAAATTTTGGAAAGAATAATGGTAAATGAATGGATTGTTTGATGTTGGACTCTGACACCACCCTAGGAAGGAAGAAAGCACTAGTATGTAACATGACACTACCCTTATGAAAAATCAAATATGGAGAGTTAGAAGATGATGCTTGAATTTCTGAAATTCTTCTAGCAGATGTAACTGCAACTAAAAAGATAGTTTTACAGGTCAAAAAGTTAAGATCACATTTAGCTGCAAGTTCAAAGGGAGAATGAATTAAGGATGGCAGTACCAAATTTACATCACATGGTGGCATAAGGTCTTTATAAGGGGATCTTAGCAGAAGACCTCTCAAAAAGGCTTTGCACAGTTTAGAGGAAGCCAGTGAAGAATTTTGAAAGCCCATATGAAACTTACAGAGATCACTGCTAGCTGAACTTTAACAGTTGATGAAATAGCACCCTCATTAAATAAGCTTTGCTAAAAATTCTAGAACAGACTGAATTAGAGCTGAGAAGGGGTCCACCAGATTCTGCTCTACCCAATAAAGGAACCTTTTCCATTTACTCCTGTAGAGTTTCCTAATAGATGGTTTATGGGAAGATAAAAGTATGGAACAGACAGGGGTAGAGAGGATTGGCTGCCTAGCTATTAAAAAAATTGGCGAAACCACGCTGTTAGTTTGAGATCTGTTGCATCTGGGTGAACCATGCCTGTTGGGTGAGGCAGGAAGTCTGGAATTGGATCCAGAATCCAAGGTGGATATAGCAGATGAGGCCAAAGAAAGGGAAACCAAATGTGTCAAGGCCAGTAAGGTGCAATAATGATGACTTTTGCTCTTCAACTGGGCCGCTTTTTGAAGGAATTTGGGAATTAGGGACATCTGAGGATAAGCATGCAAAAAAACAGGGGGCCAAACGTGGAGTAAAGCATACGCTGGTGATTCCCCCAGTGGAGGGGATCAGGGCAAAGAAGCTGGTGCACTTGTTGTTTAGAGGAGATGCAAAAAGATCCCAGCAAAGCTGGCCCCACTGACTGAAAATCATGTCCATTACTTTGTTGCTGAGAGACCACTCATGAAGTAGTAAGAAAGACTTACTCAGTTTTTCTGCAATCACGTTGGACTTCCCTGGAATATGCATTACTATTAGAAAGCAACTGGAAGATATTGTCCATTGCCAAACTCTGACAGCTTCCTGACACAGAGGGTAAGATCCGTTTCCCCCTTACTTGTTGATATATCAAACAACTGACATGTTGTCTGTCTGGAATGCAATTGTTCATAGATGCATACTAGGCTAGTGACCCTGGAGCCTTCTAGCCCATAGAAGTGGCCTGGTATTGTGCCTCCCGACATTAGTTCCCAGGGCTTCTATCAAGTAGAGCCACTGGAGTTATCCCCAGGGTGAACTTTCTATTTCCCATCCACTCATCAAGATTTTTCTTGAAGATGGCCAGTGATTTGCTCTGCTTGACATGTATGAGAAGTCTATTCCAGAGCATGGGCAGTCTCTGGCTTATGAACCTGTCCCTCCAGCATGTTCTGTTGATTGTGGTAATGAGGTTGAGGTCTCTGGAGTGTGTGGTGTGGACGGATTGGGATTTCTTTAGCTGTAGAATTTTTAACAGAGCTGGGTCAGACATGGCTTTGTCAGTCAAGCAGAAATCGCCTCTTAGTAGACCATATATGAGACAGAGAATAGCTGAAGTTTTTTGAGTCTGTCCTTGTAGGACATGTGTTTACAGCATAGGATCCTCTTCGTAAGGTACTTTTGTGGCCTTTCCAGCTGTTGCATGTGTCTAAGTGAGGTACATGCCAAATGGGGTATTATACTTTATGATTGGCCTAATGATGGAAGAGTAGAGAGAGATGATGACCTCTTTCTTCCTGGATGCAAAACCCTTGGTAATGAGGCATGCCACATAGAAGGTCTTTCTGAACACAGTGGCAATGTGGTGGTCGGAGAGATTGCTGTCAACCTGTGTCCCCATATCTCTTATAACACCTTCAGTGGGCTCCCATCGATGTGGTAATTAGTGGGAACCGAGTTTTCTCAAAGGGGATGACTATGCATTTTTTGGCATTAAGCTTAAGGCCATGGCTTTGACGTCAGTCATTGGTCTCAGTGAGGCCTTTCTGTAGGATGTCTACATCACTCAGGGAATTAATAATGGCTCCCAGCTTGCAGTAGTCTGTGAACTTGGTCAGCCAGAGTCCCTCTGTGTTTGCCTGGACTTCTGAGAAGTAGATACCAAACAGGAGAGAACCCAGGACCGATTCCTGTTGGACTCCACTCATGACTGATTGGCAGTCTGACTTGGAGTCCGCTACTTTCACACTGTGGGTTCTATCTGTGAGCCAATTTTCAACCCACCTACTGATACAGGGGTTGATGTCTAGTTTGATGAGTTTACCAATAATTCCTGAGTGAGGAATGGTACCAAAGGCCTTGGCCAGATCGAGGTAGGCTGTATGAAATGCCTTGCCCTCATCCACAGTTCTGGTGACTGACTCAAAGAAGTCAACCAGGTTGAGCAGGCATGATCTACCTTTCACAAAACCAAACTGAGCGGGATCTAGAGTTTGGAGATTCCCTATATCCTTGTTAATTAGGGTCCATGATGATACGCTCCACAGCCTTGCATATCAGACTCATCAGGCTAATGGGGCGATAATTCCCAGAGTCTATAGTCGCTCCCCCTTTATGGAGAGGGATGACTGTAGCAGTGCTCCATTCGGTAGGGACAAAGCCTGAGGTGAGGCTGTGATTGAACAGGGCACACAGATGTGATGCCAGTTAACTTTGTAGTTCATGTAGAACACATCCAGGGATATTGTCAGGTCCCATAGAAGCTGCATCCTTAGCCTTGGACAATGCAGCTTTAACCTGTGCTGAAGTAATGCTGGGTGCCTGGCATTCCTCCATTATTGCGATTGGTCCTTTAGGGGGGAGAGAGGAGTAAAGTTGGCACTGAATCTGTTGGCCAGTATAATGGCAGTATCTGTTGGCTCAGTATAGGAGGTACCATTGTGCAGTAACTCAGAGCAAACCTGGGTATTGCCATGGAGATTCTTGACATAACTATAGAAGGCTTTGTGGTTGTTTTTAGCGTCTGACGTAATTCTGCCTCCATAACTGGCTTTAGAGGTTTTGATGAGGGACCTCTACTTTTTGTTGAGGCTAATAAAGTTTTTCCAGTCTTGGCACTTAACGTTTTTCTGCAACAGTTTCTTCCTTCTATTGTAGAGTTTATTAATGGCAGGGGAGAGCTAGAGTGTTCTGGAATGCCTACAATGCCAAAAAACACTGCTCTCATTTCCAGAACACTGATATGCAAGTTGGCCTCTTTGGGAGCCAAGTGCCTTGGACTGGTTCAACAGGAAATGCCCCCCCCCATTTAATCTGGGAAGCATCCATGGTCAGTACGGCCTTGGGCTGAAGGAGGATGAAAGGACGATCTTGCAAACAGCTGTTGTGACTGCATCCACCAAGAAAGGTATAGTTTGCATACCTGGGTAACTTTTATCTTTGCTGAGAAAGCATTGACCAATGTGTTGCTAGCAAACATTGCAGAATTCTGATGGGAATCTTGCCAAAGGAACTAAAATTATTGCCGCTGACACTGAACCCAGAGCTTGCAGAATCAATCGGGTGGAAATTCTGGTACTGTAAATTATTTTCCTCTTCTGCATCCTTATTGTTTGCGCTCTTGATAGTGGAAGAGAAGCTAGCATAGATAATGTGTTGAACACTGCTGCTATAAATTCTAAAGTCTGGGTTGGCTGTAAATGGGACTTGTAATTTGTGGTTATTCAGAGATGTGAACAGGTCTGTAACACCTGATCTTTAGCTTCTATCAATCAATTATACCTGGTTGCGGTGGTAATGAGACAGTCATCTAATATGGAAATACCTGGAATTCTT
Source organism: Protopterus annectens (assembly GCF_019279795.1). Taxonomy (NCBI): domain Eukaryota; kingdom Metazoa; phylum Chordata; order Ceratodontiformes; family Protopteridae; genus Protopterus; species Protopterus annectens. The sequence goes on along the minus strand of NC_056726.1, from coordinate 581,901,428 downwards.
GCAGTCTCAAATGAGTTGCTACCACTGCCATGCACTTGGTGAACACCCTGGGGGCTGTGGTGAGGGCAAAGGACAGTGTTCTGAACGGACAGTGACTGTCTCTCAACTGGAAGCTAAGTACCTTCTGGATCATTTGTTAGTCTTTGTATGAAAGTATGCATCCTAAAGATCTATTGAGCACATCCAGTCATCCTTGTCCAGAAAGGGCAAAATGAACTGAACTGCGACCATCTAGGACTTTGCATGTTGAACCGACTTGTTCAATACACTGAGATCCAAAAGTGGTCTCCACTCCCCTGTTTTCTTTGGCACTAAAAAGAATCTTGAGTAAGTTCTGGATTCTATTTGGTCTGGTGGGACCTCTTGAATGACTTTTTCTAGCAGCTTTTGTATTTCTAGTGCTGTTGCTTTCCTCTGACTGGGTGGGACATTGGGACATTTTCTTGACAATGGAGGAGGTAGGGGGTAAAGGGAATTATATAACCTCTGGAAATAATTCTCTGCACCCAACTGCTTTTTGTTATATCTAGCCAGGCTCTCAGGTGCAGAGATAAATGACCCCTGACTGCCTCCAGAGGTAAGCAATCAGGCCTCCATTTAGGAGCAATGAAAGTGTCTGTCGGAAAAATTATCTCTAAGACCCCTGGTGTTGTGGGTCTACTCTGTCACTGGGGCATTGCCTTCCATTATCACTCTCTCCTCTGCTTCTCGGGGAACGATCTCCACTTGTGTCCTGGAAAGGACCCTAAGATTTTCCGACCAAATTAGATATAGGTTTTAAGGTAGCCAACTGAGAGACTACTGAAGATTGAGCCTTAGCAGTTTTGGTTCCAGAAAGAGATTTCAAAAGCTCTTTAATCAGATCTCTTTGAAGTCTCGTAAAGTGTGCTAAATATTTCAGTAATCTGAGTGCAAAGGTCACTGAAGCATAAACATGCTTCCCAAATCTATGGCCTTAGACTCTCTATTAGGAGGATGGACAGTGAACTCTGTTCCAGGAGTTCCTTTTTGCAGCTGCTGCCATGACCATGGCATCTACTGACACCCCTTTACCCCAAAATTCTCTGCATACTGGTGGAGCCAGAATTTGGTCTGAACTTGGAGACTGGCTCAATCATATCAGATTTTTTCCACACTGACATTGCCACCTTTTGTTGTGGCTAAAATTGGAGTAAGGCCACACCCCTCGCATCGCCCGAAACTCAGAGAGGAAGACACGTCACCAAAAACCTTGGAGTCGACGCCATTCTCCTGGATCTGACAGAGATGCTGTGGCTCAGAGAGTCCGAAGATGTAGGAGCAGGTGCACTCAGAGCAGTATTCAAATCTGAGAATGGTGCTGTCTTCGGATCTGAACCAGATGGACCCGGAGCTCTTGGATCCGAAGACTCAAACCACAGGTTGGATTAGAGAAGGAGTTGTAATGGGTGGAAGAGAAGATGATTCGACTTCTGGAAGGAACCATGAGAACTTCTCTTGGAATTTGCTCTGCAAAGAATTTCCTCATCATCCTCTCCACGTCTACCTCTGTGAGACTCCTAGAGGAACAAGAAGATATTAGGGATGGCGATTTGGAATGCCTCTTAAAAAAGGGAGAAGGCACTCTGAGAAAGACTGGATCCAGACTTGGACAGTAAGTTGTCCTTGGCAAAGGTTTCAGATCAGAGGGTGTAGGATCAGAAACAGGCTTAACCAGATCTGATGAGGTTCGGACCATAATTAAGTTCGGATCTAGCTTCTCTTTCTTCTTCCTAGGCTCTGATGAAGAAGAGGCTGGAGACTCAGAAGACAGGCCATTTGGAAGGGTCTATAGATTTGTGTTTATGGGATTGAACCACAGTAATGGCTTCAGAAAATGAAGCTGGCAGCAAGCCTTTTATAATCAACATTCTTCCTGTCCGCTAGTGCTTGGGGGTTGAACCCATGATGACAGATGCTATAATCCTGATTTAAGTGATCCAGATCCAAACAATATATGCAGAGATTGTGGGTAACTGAATAAGGCAACTTATGCCCACACGTTTCACACTTCTTAAACCCTGTCTGACCCTTTTCTGCCATTTTCTAAAGAAAAAGTTATCGTTACAAGAAAAGACAAACTAAACTTTTTCTTTTAAGCAAAAAGCAGAGGAAAGGTCAAACACCAACAATGGTATTAAAAACTACAACATTCTTGTAAATAGACACAAAAATACCAACTACTGTAATGAAAGAATAATACACTAAGTGTAAAAGGGTGAAGAGAAGGAAAGTTAGGCCTACTAACGATGGCAGGAAAATTTGTACTCAAAGTGTAAGGAAAGGGACAGTAGAAACAAATTAAAGTTAAAGATTAAAGAAATACTAGTTTATAAGAAATTTTTAGAAAGGAAATATCAAAAGAGGACTTATCTCCCAATGTAGAGTCGAGAGTTGAAGGTGACCACATCTAGATGCTAAAGCAGCAAATGAGATCTGAGAGTTATTAGGGTGGTGCATTATGGGTAGGGAAGGTACATGAGAGTGTGCTAAAGGCCACGAGCTAGTAAAACAGCTGAATTAGATCAGAGGATTGGATGTGATCCCATTAATCAAGGAATGAATAAAAATTTACATCATATCCCTTAGATAGGACAGGAAGAGCAAATAGGTTTATAGCTTGGATTTTGTTCCTAGATGTGAGCATCGTTTTCAGTATTAATTTTTGCTTTCTAAAACATTCATTACTAAGTTTTATTTGCATTTGTTCATGTTTTGTTGATTCTTCAATTCCCAAACATTTATACATTCCTCTTCCTCAAGCTCTTTTTAGATCAGATTCCTGCCCCAGACTGATGTTTTCTTGGTACTGCAGCTTTTCTGCTTTAAAGGTTGCTTTTGCACATTTATCAAGACCAAATGACATTCTTATATCATCTGATGAACTATACAGTTTTAAATAAATCACAAAAAGATGATGAGACGTCTTTACACCTTGTTGTTTTCTGGGAGCCAAAGTGTAGCCATAACCTAACCTGGTAAGTAGACAGCTTAATGGGTTATGGGCAAGACAAAAGAGCAGCAGTGACACAGTCACCCTGGAATATATCCCTCTTTGAATGGTTATCCCTGGAATAATAATTTGTCCTTTATCATGGCTTAACTGCAAAGTGGTCTGCCACTGTTTCATAGTCATTGTAATGTAATTGATCGGTGTAGGGGGTATCTTTTACATTTTAAGTGCTCTTATCCATGAATGTGGGATACTATCAAACGCTTATTTGTAGCCTATCCATACCATACGTAAATTCTTTCACTTTTTACAGCTCTCCATTAGGACTTTATTTAACAGCAAACTATCCCTTATTCCATATGACTTCTTCTGTTACCCTTCTGTTCTACTGACATGACTGTTTTTTCTTCTAAATGACTATAAACTCTGTTGGCATCAATTTCAGTATATATTTTATATGTTATCGGAAGGCAAGTTATTGGTATATAGTTTTAAGGTCAGTTTGCAAGTTCGCTCTTAAGCAGGAGTATTGTTCTTCCTGTTGTTAACCAGGCTGGAATCTGTTCAGGGTGCCCATATAAACTGTTCTTACTCATGGATAAATCTTCATGTAAAGATGTTACTACTTTTAGCCAGAAGGTAGGTACTGCATCTGGGGCTTGGGGTTTTCCAGTCAGGAGCTTTTCTTAACTTTGCTTCAATCCCTCTGGCCATCCATGTCATATCCTGTACATTTGAACTTCTTATTCTTTCTTTTACTTCTTCTGTCCATTTTGCATCTTTGCTATGTTCCACAGGATCTTAAAAGATATTTCTCCAAAATTTTCAATTTCTTCTTTTTTTTTTGGGGGGGGGGGATTCGCCTTGTTTCCCAGTTCTCTATAAAACTTTATTGGGTCATCAGTAAATTGCTTATTTTGTCCTTTTCCTTTATATTTACCTGCATGTCTTCTAAGTTTTTCTGTCTGTGCTAATATTTTTAGTTTATTATTATCGATAATGCATGATAGACCCTGATTTGTTCTGATGCTACACATTGCTTTTATCATATCCATCTTTCTGGTTATATTTATCTGTTCCCTCTTCTATACTCTTCTAACAGTGACACTTCTTGTCTTAATTGCTTTATAGTTTTCTCTGTTCAATACTTCCTTGAGGCCATTTGACTTCTCCCCTTCCTTTCCCTTACGGCCCACTGTTTTATTGTACGACTTTACCTGTTATTAATTTAGCTGCACAGTAATAGATCCTATTTACTTCGGTTATATTGCATGAACCTCTAAGAACAGTCCTAATTACTGCATTCATTTGTTTTATGAAACTTCTAACTTTTAGGTTTTACTGACTTTCTGTAGTCTATTTTTTTCGATTTTAATAGGTCTGTCTATCTCTATTAAATCAAGCAACTCTTTTCTTGGATAATTTTCTTCTAAGCTGAGGGCACATTCTTTGTTCTTCATTTCTGGCAGGCATTCTACAGAAAGTTCCACAGCATCTTTCTGTTTCACATTCTCTTCAGTTTCATCTTAGGCTCTTTCAAATGGGAACTTACTGGCCTATCACTTCACAACATTGACTGCATCAGAGTTGCCACAGTTTCCTGTTCCTACCCTTGCTGTGTAACTCCAGCTGAACTTTTATACTGGTTTCCTATGGAAGGCTCCAAAGTATCTTCACGTGGCAACTGAGCAAATGTTTTCCACTCCACTGGTTTCTTCTTAATTTGGGGATCCATTACTCTATCCTTCTGTGATGTTCTCAGAGTTACTAAATCCTTCATTTTGCAGGTAGTCCATAACCTCAGTTTTTGTTTCTTTAACTTCTCCATTACTAATCCTCATTTCTTCTTTTTTCTCTTAGTTTTTCTTATTTTTGTATTGTAAAAATTTCCCTAACTGGATGCCTTTGCCTATACTTCACTTCAAAAATCTTTGGTATTGCTCTTTTTGTATTGATAAGTTTTGCTCTCTCCTTTGAATCATATTGCACAATATTAAATCTCTTTTTCTTTCCCATGTCAATATTTCTTCCTCAGATGTCTCCTGCTCCTCCTGTATCTCCTTACTTGGGGGACTTGTTGTTCCATCATGCTGTGATATAACCTGTGTTAGACTTTCTACAATAAATCCTTCACTTTGCAGGTATTCCACAAATTCAGCTTCTATTTTTTAACTTCTACTTTACTAATCTTCTGTTCTATGTTCCCTCTGAGATCTTACTTTTTGTATTGTGAAATTTTTCACATCTGGATGCCTTTGCCTGCATTTCTCTTCAAATATATTTGGGTTTGCTTTTTTGTATTAATTAATTTGGCTTTCTCCTTTGCATAAATATTGCACCATATCAGATCTATTTCTCTGGTCCATTTTTCTTTTTATAACTTGCAAAAATCTCTAGAGTCTGTTCTTTATATTTTTGCACTCCTCCAGTTGCTTCTTTTTCCAAGCAGTCCAAGGTTTCTTGGTCTATAAAATGTTTTACATACATCTATTGCATTAATGAACACATTGTTTTTTAATTAAAGCTTCTGATAGTTTTTCTTGTGCAAGTATTTTTATTTCCTATGATTTCTCTCAATCTTTTTATCTTCTGTCTGGAAATTCTGGGCTTCTTGCATAAAATAATAGCAGCACAACTTCTTTCTTATCCTCAATAGTCCACTCTATCTTTAAGGCTCTTTTTTTGGCCTGTCTGGTTTTGTGATTTTTGTTGACTGCTACTTCCTTCTACAACAGGGGGGCCATCCTACCCCTGAGCCTGGCCTAGCCCCATTGTAGTAATGCTTCAGTGTCTTGAGGATTCTACACAGTCATTTTTTTTTCCAGTTCTGGCACCAGTGCAGCTACAAGGATTGGGCACTTTTATTGTGGGTCTTGTGCACCCAGCTATCATTCTTATTTTATAACCTGCCTCTGTCCATGACATACATTATATAAAATACAGTCTATACATCAGTGTAGTTTTGAAGTGAGATTTTGTGAAAAACAGGCTCCACCTCATGAAGGTACTCACCAAGACTTGAGGATGAATTTGATTCCAGTAATATTACTCTCCTTTGCTTGCTGATTTATCATCTCTCCATTTGTGAGGCTGCTTGGAGGATGGCCCAGCTGCAACAATCTCTTGCCCTAGTTAGTGGGAACAAATGGGCATGGCCACAGTGAGGGCTAATTGGGTTACAAGCACAAAGATAGGAGAAAAAGAATCTGAGAAATTCTTACAATGTTAGTAACTCTGGATTGACCCCGTAAATCTAGAAGTTCAGACACATCATTTTATGGGACTTAAAACACTCCATACAGCACACTGTCTTTTCAATATGTTCAGACATTACAGTATTCTGTGGCAGCCTAAAAGTTGTGTTTTACTAGTACCATTAGTTTCTGTAATGTTGCTTTTTTGCTCATGGGTATACTCAGGGTCCATGATCTATAACATTCTTCTTAAAGTGCTCTTGAATAGTGCTAACCATAATTATAAGATGGAACTAGTTTTGCAGTTATATAATTATAGATCTGGGGATAGTTTGGGATTGGGATTAGGATTATAGTAGAGATGTTTTTTTAAGGATGAGGTACAGTTAAATTAAAAATGGGCCAGAACTGCACATGTATTAATGTTTACTGCCAGACAGTAACAACTGTACATGTTAGGATGGTGCAAACCTAACTTCAAGACAGCTTCTGGAAAGATTTTGAAGATCAGCTTTCCACACAAAGTAATGGCTACTGGTATCTGGCAAAAGCTTTGCCTGTGTATGCCACTGGATGGCGGTCGAGTGGGTGGGTATTTATGCCTGTGTAAGGAGGTGGGGTTGCTTCTGCAAACATTCACTTTTATTGCAGGTATTGGTTTTTACATTGCACATATTCATTCTTGTACAGAGGAGGGGCTATTTCATCATTCATTTGCTTTTATTACAGCTCAATTTTTGCGCTGCTTATGGCTTGTGTGGACATTTCTGTTAGTGAGCGAAGTTCTGTCACAACAGTGATGTGGTGTGCACATCTGGTTGTAATGTCTTCTGTGTGTTACTGTTGTTGCTTACTACTTCTCCCTACATACAGAAGCTCTTTACTGTTGTACTACACACCCCATTGTAAGGGCCAAAGTAATTGGGAGGAGGAGGCAGTACTCTATACTGCCTGTAAAACAGTCTTGTCTTCTAACATAAGTAAATATTGGCTTTGTTATCATGGACAAGCTGAAGTAATTCAACTAAATATGACAGTCAAATATATCTATTCTATACAATTTCAAACCAAACCAATTTGTGATGTAAAGTGTGATATTATACTTAAACCTAAAGTTACGAGATAAAATTTGCACTGCTGTTAGTGAGTATCTCAAAATGCACAGCTACAGCGATATTCACAAACAGATTGATACAAATATATTTTCATAACTGTACACAAAAAGTACAGTTTTGTACCTACCATAAATGTAGATGTTCGAAGATCCACATTGCTGCAGTCCTATGCTGAGATTGTCTGAACCCTTTAGTTCTGTCCAAATAATATCGCACTGCCTGTGTACATCTAAAGTGTGCAAAAATTTTTCTTTATTTTTTGGTTTAAAGCCACACTAGAAACCACTTTAGGCATAAAGGAAGGACATGACAAATATTTCAACTCAGCAGTAGCTGCAGGCTCAAAAGTGTAGTAGAGTGAGTCTCTCACACAATTGATGAGATCCCAAGCAGAGTAGGAGCCCAGGGGTGGGGGGGTCTATCTTGCCCCCCCCTAAGAAATTGCTTTGACAAAGGAAAACAATGGTGGGTCACGGTGGTCAGTGAGCTGAAATTGCTGCAGCATGAATCTTAATAGAAGAGAAGAAGAACCTTTGTTCTAACAACTCAGTAAGATATTTGAAGACACACTTAAATCAGGGCTTAAAACATCCAAAAAGAAACAAACAAATCCCAAAACAACTTCCATTGAGGCAAAGGCATGGAGGCTTCCGTACTAGACTTCTCTCAGTATGGGGGTACCAGTGCTGTCGGCAATCTGGAGCTATCAAAATCATCTTGGCTTGTCCCTGTCTGACCTTCACCTTACCTTTGGGAGGAGAGAGGGAGGAGTGAAAAGAAAGGCATACACATGATTTTCCAACTGGTGGGATGAAACCTCTTTGTGCAAAACTTTGGCAGCTGGTGGTTTTGTGTGGAGACAACAGATCTCTGTCTCTGTTCCCAGGACACTGTCTCCATGATTTGTCTGCTTAACACATCTCTAAGGAGTTCTGTGCTCCCGGCAGAAACCTTGCCTGAAGACTTTTGTAAACTGAACTGAGTCTCCCACAAAATCAGTAAATCCTTGAAAGCTATTAATGCAAACTGACTGTAACATCTCCTCTTTTGATATGTATGAGCTCCCCAAGCTTTGTCCGAGGCATCTGTCGTTAAAAATTAACTCTCGCCTCTGGCCGTCACACAGAGTGCCCTATTTGGAGTAACAGAGAAATTTGCTTGTGAGCCTCTATTCTTTGTTGAGGAGGAATGTCTGCATGCCTTTTTGAAAGAGGGCAAGGTATGAAATAAAACTGTAACGTAAATGTATGATATCCAATAATCTGTCTTGGGTAATCAAAAACCAATTTTTTTGAAAAAAAGTGCCACCTTCCTAAAAAGGTGCTGCCAGGCAGGAAGGTTCTGGCTGCTGAAAAGGTAGGGTCATTGGTCTGTTTTACAAGGACCACCCCCTGCCCTCACCCCAAGACTGCAGGCAGGAACTGTCTGTTCCCCTGAAAGAGCCCCCCTGCCCCCTGCCCCTGCCCTAGCTAGCCCCTACCCTGGGATGGGGAAAGAAGGAAGGATAACCCCAGTAGTAGGCCCCCTTTTCTAAAAACTTTTGGCTGAACCTGACCAAAAATTAGCCTTGTCTTCCATTTCTTTTAAAATAAATCTTGTAACTCTTTACAATCAATACCTTCCCCAGATTAAAAAGCTCTCATGGCTAGAGTGGAAGAAGTATAAACTTTCTCCCCCCATATCCAAGGCCCCCCTCTTTATCTGCAGCAGGAGGATTCTCGACAAAAGCCTTAACCTACCTTTTAGGCCCGCTTCAGGCACCCGGTAATACTATAAAATCCTCAGAGGAGAAAGCAGAAGGAGAAAATCATCACATCAGAAAGAAGAATAATGAGAATACTCCAAGTCTTCAGTCAAGACAGACTCAGACACCAATATCAGGAGGGGCATAGAGCCCTAAATTAAAGTAATAATCTCTTCTGCCATTTTAAGCATGTGCTTGGGCACAGAACCTGAAGAACTAGGAGTGACACCCACAGACTAAACTAGACCTGCCTCTAGGAGAGAGAAGCCTTGGAAAGAGGGCCTAGGAGGCCACATCCTGTAAAATCAAAGTTTCTCCCTGGGAATACACAAATTATGGTAATCCCTATGCGGTATCTTGTTCACACAAATAATATACATTTATTTTTTTTTCATCCGGTAAACCACTGAGGCAGGCAAAAACCTGCTTCTGCATCGGACCATGCGCAAAAAAAGGAGGAGGAGCGTCGGTCATGCGTCATTTTGTACCTGACCTTCCTGATGTCAGTCAAAGAAAATTGACCTTACGCCCTCCAGCCTTATCTGATATTCGGACCGACGAGGACAGCGGACTACCCAAGTGTGGGACTGCAGCTTGACTGACCAAGCCAGTTCTGTGTTCTGACAGGGAGAAAAAAAGCAGGCCAGAATTAACTGTGCACACCACAACCAGCATTAAAAATGAATACTGGCATTACTGGGTAAACATGGACATGCCAATATTCATCATGAAGAATTTAGCAAAACAAGTCTACAGCAAAGATCTGCATACTAAATGGGATGAACATTAATGCAGATACTTTTTTGGGAGTTCATTGCTGACCTTCAGGCCTTGTACTGATAAAAGTGGAATAAAACTAGTTTCACAGATTCCTATATTCTGTCAAAGGAGGCCAATTTAACACAGTGAGACTGCAAAAAGAAGTCTGCCCTTACCTCCAAGGCTGTACAGTCTCAGAGTTAGTGCTGTTAGAAATAAGGGGTGGCACAGGCTTTTTTCCACTAACAAGAGCAGTCAACTATTTTTCTCAGACAGTAGCCTCCATGAATTTCACTTCACTGTTTAGCCATATATTCTTTTTCTGCTCAGTTATGAATGTGTGATGTAATAACATTTGCATTAATAAACTTGAATCTGAAGCAGTTAATGAGATTCATCATGTTATCAAATTAAAGCTTGTACAATGCCAGATGAAAGCAGCAGTACTGCTAAATTGGCTAATCGGCATTCATTTAATATAGTTTGATTACTTTTATCATAACAAACATTATACGTCACACATATTGTTATACATCATATAACCTAAGCAACATAACATAAATGATTCAATTCCTGCTTTTTTTTTAAACAAGAACATCTTTAGTAAACCATCACTTACTACACATGCAATCATACATGTATAGAAATGAAAACAAATCACACTGACACACTCCTAGTTACAAGCATTTTACATCACAAACCATACTGACACACTTCAGTTGCAAACATTATACATTGCTTACAATCTATCCAAACTTTCTCAAACGTTACATAGTTCATTTAAGTCCTGCTGCCCTTTAAACCTCATTCCTCTCTTGTATGTATTGTTCCCACTTTTTTCTTATGTAGTTCGCTCCCACCCACTTCTAAAGTTCTTAATTTCCAATTGTTTTATGTCTGTTACTATATTCACTAATTCCAGTATAGTTGGTTTAGTTTCAGGAAAACAGAACATTTCAGCCTCCCTAAAAATGCTGTATGACAGAATTATTCAGTAGCCCAGTCTGAATGTTATCTGCTCTGAAGATCAATATTTCTGTAACGTCTAATACATGACTGTCACTAGCTCTCTTGGTGAAAGCATATGCATTATGGAAAGGTTCATACATCAGCAGATGAAGTCTCCTGTCTTCTCATTTAACATTTTTTCTTTTCCAATATTTTTGTCTCTGGAGTGACTTTTATTTTATTTAGATGTCTGAACCATAACTTCAGGTAGATTTCAGGTAGATACGTGCTGCATATTGGTGACTTAGCTCAACATGTATGTTCTTCAATACTTCTCTTGTTTTTTGCTGTGCTTACATCTGTACACTACTGATTACACCTCATTGCTATTGGCTAACAAATAAATAAATCAAATGGTACCATAATCTCTTCTAGCATCATTCTGTCATTTTACAGTGCTGGGTCCTCGTTTGGTAACTTGTTGCTATCTCATAGTGCCATTCCACATAACCAGTACCAGTGATGATATGAGCTGTTCTACCATCATAAAGACAAATAACCAGCAAGGCTACCACGACCATAAAACTAAAATAGATAGGTTTATTAAGAAAAAGGATAAGTGCTTTCGCATTCACAAATGCTTCATCAGATCCACATATTTCTTAAAACAAGAAATATGTGGATCTGATGAAGCGTTTGTGAACGAGAAAATACTTATCCTTGTTCTCAATAAAGCAATCTATTTTAATTTTATCGTCATGGTAGCCATGCTGGTTATTTGTCTTTTTGGTTTATATTGTGCTACCAGCGTTGGCTTTTGTGTGTGTTGGGACCTCGTTCTCTTTTGTTCTATTACCATGGTCGTTTAGTAGCAAGTGCTGCGCTAATGTCTTTTCGCACAAAGGATTTCCACAGAAGAATAAACATTTTTGTTTGCCAGCTGTACTGCTGCCTGACAGTGTTATTAAATATTCTGCAGTGATTAACCATCATTCTTAAAAATCAACATTGTTTGTCATTCTGGGAAGATTAACATTCACTACCCTGTCCCACACCAGACACGGTTCTGTGTTAAATTCAGATTCTCATACACGGAAATGTTAATCATGAAGGTCCCGCTGTTTAGTAGCTGTGTTACTCAGGTTAAAAAATGTTACATTATGTACCTAAGCTACAGCTTCTGCTGATCACAAAATGTTGTGCTGTGCTATTTTAGTGGCTCAAAAAAAGTTATTCTGTGCTTAAGCATCTACTGTGGTACTCTGCCCATAACATCATGGATTCTTCTTAGAAGGATATGTCTAACAGATATCCATAGCACTGTCCATCCATTGTTTTGAGGTGACCTGTGTTATGGGATATGGTTAAAAAAGCCGACCACAGAACAGACTTCCCATTCCCAACAACAGTCTTCAGCTCATTTTGTGGAATCCCAAAACGCTCACAAGCAAACAGAGAGCGAATCCTTCTAACAAATCTGTGTGCCAGTGATCAAAGACCATGAACATGCATACATAACTTCTTTACCTGATGTTATCAAGTTTCATTCTATCCTCAACTGTTGGGACAGAGTCCCCAGCTACCTAAAGCCCCGGGTGGACTCTAGGGAAGGACATTCCTGAGCACAGTTGAACCAAAAGATGCTCCACCCCTTGAGACCAGATCTAATTTGTAATGAGTGATAAAGGTATGAGAACTTGCCCTGGTTGCCTCTGCATATATGTTGTCCATGGCAACCCTGGACAAAAACACTGAAGAAGTTGCCATGGACTTAGTTGAATGAGCTCTTACAGGTTTAGTTAAGGCAAGACCCAATTCATTATAGACAAAGAAAATACAAATCAGTCAGCCATCTGCCTATAGTTACTTTTGCAACTGGCTTACCCAATTTCATATCTTCTAAAAGAAACACTTGGTCTGTCTTTCTGATTTCTTTTGTCCTACATAGATAAAAATGTTATTGTCTGTGAACATCCAATAAAAGCAACATATATTCACCTTTGTTTGAAAATTTAGGAAAGAATACTGGCAAATTAATGACTGGTTGATACTGGATTCTGACACCACCTTGAGAAGGAAGGACGCACTGGTTTGTAATGTAACCATATCTTTATGAAAAATCAAGTATAGAGCTTTTGATGACAAGGCTTGAAGTTCTGAAATTTTTCTAAGCTGAAGTAATGGCCACTAGAAAGACAGTTTTCCAAGTCAGAAATTTAAGATTATACTTAGCTGCTGGTTCAAAGGGAAGGAATGAATTAAGGCCTGCAGTACCAAGTTCAGATCCCATAATGGAGTTGGGTCTTTATATGAGGATCTCAGTGGAAGAGTGTCTCTCAAAAATGCTTTACAAAGTTTAGAAGAGGCCACAGAAGAACCTTCAAATCCAATATGAAAATTAGATTGATGCTAACTGAACCATAATAGTAGAGGAGCTTGCCCCTTTATAAAATGCAAAGCTAAAAATTCAGGTATGTTATGTATCGGACCTGAAAAAAGGTCACTATGTAAACAAATCTTTTCCATTTACTTCTATAAAAGCTTTCTTGTTGAAGGCTTAATTGAAGATAAAAGGACATGGGAAGAGAGCATTGGTTGTCTGGCTAGTAACGGAATTGGAGAAACCAAGCTGTTAACTTGAGGGTTGAGATACTTAAATGAATCATATCTGTCAGATGCAACAGGAGGTCTGGAATTGGATCCAGAATCTAAGGCTGGCATAATAGGTGAGGCCATGGGAAGGGGAACTAAATCTGTTAAGGCCAGTAAGGTGTAATAAAGATGACTTTGCTTTTCAACCTGGCAGATTTCTGCAAAAATTTCATAATCAAAGGAATTGGTGAGTAAGCATAAAGTAGAACAGGGAACCACTTGTGAAGAATAGCATCACTCAGTGATTCCCACCGAGGGGGATTAAAACAAATAGCTGCTGCATTTGTTGTTTAAGGGAGAAGCAAAAAGGTTACAGCAAGGCTGGCCCCATTGACGGAAAATCATTTCAGTCACTTCCATGTTGAGAGACCACTTGTGAGGTAGAATGGATCTGCTTAATTTGTCTGCTGTCATATTGGATTTCCCTGGAATGTGCGTTGCTATGGGAAAGTGTCTGGATGAGATCATCCATTGATACACACTGAGCGCTTCTCAACACAAGGGTAAGATAAGTTTCCTCCTTGTTTGTTGGTGTACTAAACTACCGACATATTGTCCATTTTGAATCGTAACTGTAACTAAAGGAAGAGCATCCTGGAAGGCCTGCAATGATAAGAGCACTGCTCTCATCTCTAGGACATTTATACGCAAGTTGGCCTCTTCGGGGAACCAAGTGCCTTGGACTGTTTTCCCCAGGAATGCTCCCCACCCAATCTGAGAAGTGTCCGTGGTCATTATGGCCTTGGGCTGAATGAGAATAAAAGACGCCTTGTAGAACCTAATCTGACTAAATACACCACCAGAGGTGTCTCTTGCATGCCTAAATGATTCTTATTTGTGCTGATGTGCTGGTAAAGAATGGATCACTGTGTTGCTAACATCCACGGAAGAATTGTGATATGAAATCTGGCTAGAGGGACCAAGGTTATGGCGGCTGATACTGATCCTAAGGCTTGAAGGACCACTTGGGTTGAAATCTTGGCAATGCAAATTATTTTTCTGAGCTGGAATCTGATAGTCTGTACTCTTGACAGAGAAAGAGAAGCTGTCACTGATGTTAGACTGAAAACTGCTCCTTTGAATTCCAAATTTTGAGTTGGTTGTAGGTGAGACTTGTCGTAAATTTATGGTTATACCCAGATGGAAACAAATCTGAAGTAGCGGACTCCTTGCTCTCATTAAGACATGCCTGGTTGGAGTGATAATGAACCAGTCATCTAGATATAGGAACACTTGGATTCACTGCAGTCTCAAGTGAGCTGCCACTACTGCCATGCATTTGGTAAACACCATGGGGGCTGTGGTGAATCCAAAGGGCAGATCTCTGAACTGGTACTGACTTGCTCCCAGCCAGAAGAGTAAATACCTTCTGGATTGTCTTTTCATTTTTATGTGACAGCATGCATCCTGAAGGTCTACTGAGCACATCCAGCTGAACTGCTCAGAAAAGTGAGAATGGACTGAACCGCGACCATCTGAAACTTTGTGTGTCAAAGTGACTTGTTCAACATGCTGAGATCCAATTCTCTAGTCCCTATTTTCTTAGGCACTAAAAAGAATCTTGAGTAAGTTCCTGATTCTATCTAGTCTGGCGGGACCTCTTGGATGACACTCTCTTCTAGCAGCTTTTGTACTTCTAGTGCTGCTTCTTTCTTGTGACTGGGTGGAACATCAGGAATTTTGCATACAGTTGTAGGTGGAAGGGAAAAGGGAAATTATATAACTTCTGGAAATAACCCTCTGTACCCATGTTTGTTTTATGTCTAGCCAGGCTCTCTGGTGCAGGGATAGTCAACACAGGACTGCCACCACAGGTGGACAAATTGGGCCTCCTTTCAGGAGCACTGGCAAAGTTCTGTCAGAGAAAGGTTCTCCGGATCCCTGGCTTTGCAGGCCCCCTCTGCTATGGAGGTGTCGTTTTCCATTAGAGTTCCTCCCTCTGTCCCTAGGGGAACTTTTGCCATATGTGTCCTGGAAAGGAACCTGGGACTTTCTGAACCACATTTTCTGACCAGCTCATTGATTCCTAGCAAAGGATCTTTGAGGGGTTAAAAATATTCACTCACTGAGAATAGGGTCTTTCCATACTTCTCACACCTAGTTAGTGTGTCCATCACTTGGGCCAAATAATGAACTGCTGCCAAAAGGAGCATTGACGAACGAGGACTTAAAGGGCTCTGCAAAATCATACAAGAGCCAGGCATGCCTTCTAATGGATATGCCTGAGCCTGGTGCCCCTCAGGTGCCTTTGGTTGCATGTGAAATAAGCCTCAAGGATGAATTCGAGAAGGACTGCACGTTAGCCAACTGAGAGGCCAAAGACGATTGGGCCTCAGCAAAGACGGTCCCTGAAAGGGATTTTGAAAGTTCTTTAAGTCCCTTTGAAACCTAGTAAAATGTGCCAAATAGTTCAGCGACCCAAGAGCAAAGATTGCTGAAGAATAGATAGGCTTCCCAAACCTCTCCATCACCCTAGACTCTCTGTTATGGGGATAAACAAAGGAACTGTGTTTGGCAAATTTCTTCTTGGTGTTCGCCACCATGATCATGGTATCCACGAACACTGCCTTACTCCAAAATTCCTTCCCCACATGTGGAGTTAGAATTCTATCTGGCCTCTTAATTATTGGTTTAACTGAGACAGGCTCCTTCCACACCTGCCAAGAGACCAAATCAATGAGCTGTTTGGCGGCAGAGTAACCCAGAAAGTAGATGGACCAGCTCTGAAGGCCTCCAGCAATACTGACTCCTCCGGTGAAGGGTTGCTGGGGGTCGAACCACCTTTCTGTTTAAGGATCTCAAGGATGTCTCCAAATGAGACATTTTCTGAAGGTGATCGTGGGGACCCCTTCACCCTTGTCGAAATCAGTATCCTCAGTGACCGACTCTTGTGGAGAGTCCAAGTGCCTCCTCTTGCACTTTCTCTTCCTAGGGACTTCCTCGGTGGGGTGCTCTGGGGAAATGTCAGAAAAGACTATGAAACCCTGTTGGGTGGTCTGGGGGTCTTGAGTTGGCTGTCGCTGTGGAGTAGAATGATGAGGCCCCAAACATAGACACATCTGGGAACCAGACTGTGGATCCGAGGGGTTGGACTCATCTGTCCTGTCAGAGCAGAAAATACCTTCTTCACTATCTCAAAGGCAGACCGTTCCGAGAAAGTACAGTTGTGTACACTTACCATAAATGTAGATGTTTGAGTGTATTCACTGTTGCAGTCATCACATTTGGGTTATTGCCTTGCAGTAGCCCTCAGTGGGCCTGATTAACAAAGTCTTGGGTCCTGCGTCGGTTGCTGTCTCATCTTCCATGACATCAGGTAGCCAGCGGCATAAAGTATGCAGCCAACGCCATTACGTCACTTTTTCTTGCCCCAGATGTCAGGTGCCCCCATAATGGGAAGCAATTATATATACAAGGTTACACCTCCAACAAAAAAGCAAATACACCAAAAAGCTTTAAACACAGTAAGCAAGAATAGAGGTATAGCCAATAGAAGTCAGGGGGCTGGAATGAGGGTAACTAGGACTGCAACAATGAATACACTTGAACATCTACATTTACGGTAAGTGTACACAACTGTACCATGTTCTTCATGTTTCACTGTTGCAGTCATCACATTTGGGTAGATTCCCAAAGCTAAGGATGGGAGAAGGAAATAAGATAGCATTAGGACCAGCTATAAAGCCGTGCAAGACTGCAGTGGCAAAGCCAGATCTGGATTTAGAGAAAATTGGCAAATGGTAATGCTTGGTAAAGGCATGTACAGAACTCCAGGTAGCAGCTTCTAGGATGTTCCTGGTAGGGACACCTCTGAGAAAGGCTGTAGAGGTAGATGCAGCCCTGGTTGAATGTGGTCTAATCACCCTGTGGGGTAGGTTTTCCATGGTGCTTATAGCAGAAACGAATGCAATGGCCTATCCATTTAGAAATGGTTTGCTTTGAAATGGCCTTCCCCTCTGCCCCTGCAGCAAATGCAACCAGCAGTTGTTCAGATTTCCTGAGAGGTTTAGTCCTGTCCAAATAAAATCTAAGTTGTCTGTGTACATCTAAGGAGTGCAGTATTCACTCCCCTTTGTGTTGTGGATTAGAAAGGAAGGTTGTCAAATGAATGGACTGATTAAAGGCCACACTGGATACCTCCTTGGGCATGAAGGAGAGACTGGTCCTGAGGGACACCCTGTCCGCATGAAAAAAGATGAAAGGCTCCACTGCCATGAGGGCCTGTAATAGACACCCTTCTTGCTGAAGTGATGGCTAAAAGGAAGGCTGTTTTCCCAGAAAGGAATTTCAACTCTGCATTTGCAGCTGGCTCAAAAGGAGGTAGAGTGAGTTTTTCCGATACAAAGTTAAGGTCCCAGGCTGGAGTAGGGGCTCTCCTGGGTGGTTTTAAGTTTTTGGCTCCTCTGAGGAACTGCTTCAGCAGTGGATGAGAGTAGAGGGGTGGGCTCTGTGTTGTAATGAGCTGAAATGGCTGAGGCATGAATTTTGATGGAGGAAAAGGAAAGGCCCTTGTGCAGCATTTCAGTTAAGTATTAAAGAATCTGAGGTAAACTGGGCGTTGCTGTGCCCATTCCCTGAGCTTGGTTCCAGGAACAGAATATTTTCCATTTTTCAGCATAGAATTTTCTAGTACTAGGCCTCCTTGCATCCAGAATGACATCCAACACTTGCTTACTGAGGGATAGTAACGGAGAGATTATGTAATTAGCCAGGCTGCCAGGTTCAGGGTTTGAAGCTGTGGGTACAGAATCTGGCCCTCCTGCTGGGACAGGAGGGTGGGGGTCTGAGGCAGGTGCAATGGTGCCAGCAGTGACACACCTATCACCCTTAGGCTTTCGTATACTGGCCAAGGCTCTTGCCACCCCCATAGTGCCTTTTTAGGCAAGGCTCAAAGGACAAACCCACCTCCATAGACAACCCAAAGATAAAAAAACTAAAGGTAACGCTACTCAATGCCAGAAGTCTAAACCTCAAGATGCACACACTCGAGACTCTCCTCAGTATGGAGAAAATCAATGTTTGTGCAGTAACAGAAAAGTACAGTTTTGTACCTACCATAAATGTAGATGTCCGATAGGTATGCATCTGCAGTCATAACATATGGGTTGTCCTGCCTCAAGCAGCCCATGCGGTCGGCCGGATTCCAAAGTCTGGGTCTGGCCTCGGCTGATGTCGCACTTTCCCCGACGTCAGAGCTTCTGGGGTATAAAGGCATCAGCCGATGCCATTTTCCTCAGTGTTTCTTGCCCCAGATGCCAGGTGCCCTCTAGGAAGGCTAAATTTGGATAAATGTTGAAAATTCCAAACAGTAGCAAACAAAATATATATATACATATATACATACAAACAAATACACCATAATAGATTCCCCCAGCTAGCTGAAAGAGGGGTAAGCACCCTAGGAATACCACAGAGGGAAGGAGGGTGGGTAATCCTGACTGCAGATGCATACCTATCGGACATCTACATTTATGGTAGGTACAAAACTGTACTATGTCCTTCAAGGATGCATCTGCAGTCATAACATATGGGTAGAATACCACAGCCAAACTGGGGGAGGAGGTACTAAGATAATGATGGTGTAGTTAAGATCCCCTGTAAAACTGCAGTTGCAAAACCTGCTCGGGATCTGGAGTATAAAGGTAGATTGTAATGCTTGGCAAATGTATGCACGGAGCTCCAAGTAGCAGCTTCTAAAATGTCTTTGGTAGCCACCCCTCGTAGGAAAGCTGTAGTGGTGGCCGTGGCTCTTGTGGAGTGAGGCCTGATATTTTCAGGAGTTGTCTTTCCATGAAAAGAGTAGCAGAATCAAATGCAATTTCCTATCCATTTTGAAATTGTCTGTTTGGATATTGCTTTTCCTTGCACTCCAGTTGCATATGCTACAAAAAGTTGGTCAGTTTTTCTGCTGGTTTTAGTTCTGTCCAGATAGTAGCATAGTTGTCTGTGTACATCCAGGGTGTGCAATAGTTTTTCCCCCCTGTTCTGTGGGTTAGGGAAGAACGTAGGCAAATGAATAGCTTGGTTCAAGGATACCCTGGATACCACCTTTGGCATAAAAGTAGGATTGGTTCTCAGAGACACTCTATCCTGGTGAAAAATAAGGAAAGGCTGCACTGCCATTAGTGCCTGTAACTCGGATACTCTTCTTGCTGAAGTGATTGCTAGAAGAAAAGCAGTTTTCCAAGATAAGAACTGTAAGTCTGCTGATGCTGCTGGTTCAAAAGGGGGTAGTGTTAATTTTTCCAGCACAAAGTTGAGATCCCATGTAGGTTTCCTTGGAGGTTTTACATTTTTGATCCCTCTTAAAAATTGTCTGAGGAGAGGGTGAGAGAAGATAGGAGGATCCATGCTGTACTCTGCTGAAATTGCTGAAGCATGAATCTTAATGGAAGAATAGGACAGGCCATTGTGGAACAGTTCTGCTAAGTATTCCAGGATGTGTGCTAGGTTTGCCAGTGTGACATTTGTACCCTTTGATGCACTTCAAATGAGGAATATTTTCCATTTTGCTGAGTATGTTTTTCTTGTGGAGGGTCTGCGAGCCTCCAGGATAATGTCCTTGACCATCTGAGATAAAACAGTTTGGTTTTGTTTTAAGCAATTTTCCAGGCAGTTGACTGCAGTGTTTTCAAGTTTGGATGCAGGATCTTGTAGTTGTTCTGCGTTAGAAGTAAAGGCCATAGGGGTAGAGGCCATGGGTTCGTCCGAGCCATGCTTCTCAGTAGCGGATACCAATGCTGCCTTGGCCAGTCTGGAGCTATCAGAATCACCTTTGGCTGTTCCTCCCTGATTTTCAGTAGAACTTTGTACATCAATGGGAGAGGTGGAAAGGCATACACTGTTAGGGCCTTCCAGCTGAAAGAGAGGAGTCCACCCTCCAGGCTTGTGGGTGGTATACTCTTGAGCAGAATTTGTTCAGTTGGTGGTTGAGTGGGGAGGCGAACAGGTCTATCTCTGGCATTCCCCATTTGTTTGTTATGATTTTGAAGATGTGTGGATACAGCATCCATTCGTGAGCATCCGAGGTAGTTCTGCTTAACCTGTCTGCTAGTGAATTCTCTTTTCCTGGTACGAATATGTCCTGCAGTTGGATGTTGAGATTCAGGCCTAGGTTCCACAGATCCATTGCCATCCGGCATAGAGGGTAGGAATGCGTGCCTCCCTGTTTGTTTGTGTACCACATGACTGTGGTATTGTCTGTCTTTATCAGCAGATGTCCTTGCTGGAGGAATGATTTGAATGCCTCGATTGCATGCTTCACTGCCAGCATCTCCTTTAGGTTTATGTGCAAATTCAGCTGGTCTTGAGACCATAGGCCTTGTATACACTTGACTTCCATCTGTGCTCCCCATCCTAGGTCTGAGGCATCCGTGGTGATGGTCTGCCTTGGTTGTGGTTTGTTGAAAGGCAACCCTCTGTTGGTCTGGCAGGCCTGAGCCCACCACAGGAATTCCTTTTTCAGGCATGGAATGATTGGTATCATGGTTTCTAGACTGTGCCTGTGTTGAGACCATACATTCCTTAGGTACCATTGTAATTTCCTCATGTGCAGCCTGGCATGCGGGATCAAGATTATGCAGGATGCCATGTAACCCAGGGCCTGCAGGACTTTCCTTGCAGTAAGCTGAGTTTGTCTTGTCAAAGCCATGAAGTAGACTGGTAGTTGCTCTTGTTTTTCTTCTGTGAGAAAAGCCATCTGAGTTATTGTGTCCAGATCCGCACCCAAAAATGTTATCCTTTGGGATGGCACTAGTCTTGACTTCTGGATGTTGACTGTGTATCCCAAGGCCTGTAACAGGTGTATGACAAAGGCCAAATCCTTTATTAGTTTTGTCTTGTTGTCCGCTTGTATTAGGCAGTCGTCCAGGTATGGGTAGATTTGAATTCCCTGAAGCCTGCAATGTGCAATTACAGATGCCAGGCATTTCGTGAATACTCTGGGCGCAGTAGATAAGCCAAAGGGCAATGCTGAGAATTGATAATGCTCTGATCCTGCAAGAAATCTGAGGTGTCTTCTGCAATCTGGTCGTATAGGGACGTGCAGGTATGCCTCCTTGAGATCTAGAGTCACCAGCCAAGACTCCTTGCCCAACATGGGAAGAAGTTGCTGTAGGGTCAGCATTTTGAATTTTGGCACAATGAGATATGTGTTTAGTGCGGACAAGTCGAGAATAGGCCTCCATTGGGTTTCTTTTCTTGGTACAAGGAATAGTCTGGAGTAAAATCCTTGGCCTTGTTCCATAGGAGGTACCCTTTCTATTGCTTTCATCTGAAGTAGACTGTTGATTTGCCTTAGAGCCTCTGGCTTCTGGTTTGGTGGAAGGTTTGGCATTCCGCTCTTTTTTGGTAAAGTGTGGAAGTGAAACCTGTATCCTTTGTCTATTGTTTGCAATGTCCATTTGTCTTTTGTAATGCAATGCCAATTTTTTGAGAATAAAGCCAACTTTCCGCCCAAGGGTGCTTCCACTTGTTCCCTGGTAGGCGGAATCAGAGCCAAGTCATTGTGTCTGTCCTGTGGAAGTGGTTGTAGTTGTAGCCGTGGCAGTACTCCTCTGGTTGGCAGGTTGCCACTGACGACCCCTGTAGGCACCCTTTGATTGACCTCTGCCTCTTGGGCGTCTATTCCTGCCCCTCTGTGCTCTGGAGGTGTCTGGAAAGGACCAATTCTTTGAAGGCCAGTTTCTGCTGAACCTCGGAGGTTGGACCTGCAGAAAATACTTTACTGTTTGCACAGATTTTGCTTTTTCTTCCACTTTCTTTAGAATCTCCTGTGCAGGGGAGCCAAATAAACTTTGTTTCTCCATTGGAGCATCTAGGAGTTTAGCCTTGACATGGTCCGGCAAGGATTGCTCTTTTAGCCAGGCATGCCTTCAATTACTGCTCCAGTCATAGCTGATCTAAATGAAGCCTCC
The DNA here is from genome assembly GCF_019279795.1 of Protopterus annectens. Classification (NCBI taxonomy): domain Eukaryota; kingdom Metazoa; phylum Chordata; order Ceratodontiformes; family Protopteridae; genus Protopterus; species Protopterus annectens. The sequence continues at coordinate 581,879,130 of NC_056726.1, read as the reverse complement.
AGTGCATCATAGCCACATTTTAAGAAATGATTACTGACCTGCTGAGAGTTGTGTACCAAAACCTGAAGGGACTTACGGTCTAAAGGTTCAGGAGAAGAAAGCTTTTTATTCAGCTGATCTAACAAATATTCCTGGTACTGTATCATATGGAATTGACAGTTTAAAGCCCTGGCAGAAAGAGTAGCAGATGTGTAAACCTTTTTTCCCCATCTCTCTAATGCTCTTGATTCCCTTTCAGAGGGTAGGGGGTTTTTGGTAGTGGCAGCTGCAGCACCTTTTGGGCCCTGAGAAATAGTTTCTGGGTCTGCAGCATGGGCTTTATACAAATGAAAGTGAGAATCCGGGACCCTGTAATATCTGTCAGGTTTGGCAGGGGCCGGGGGAAGAGAATCAGGGGCAGAACTGACATCATTATATGCATCATCAACTACTGTAAGCACAGGTGGTATGGCTAAAGGCCTATGCTGTGGCAAGTGTAAAAAGGTCCTTAGTCTTTTTCTAGAATCAGAGAAATCCTGACCCTGCCATTGAAAGTGTTCCCTCATTGAGTGTAAAGTCTCCCCAAAGGAAAATTCTTCGGGAGGGGATGCAGAAGGAATAGAATCTTCTGCATCTGAATCCTCATAAGGTGAGTATGGCCCTTCCTGACGGTCTGATAAATCAGATCCATCCGAGGAGTAATCAGAGGAAAGAGGCTCAGGGGGTTCTGTCCTAGGCCTTTTGTCAGGAGGTGGTTGAGAGGCCCTGTCTGGGTGAGGTTGGGAACCCCTAATCAGAGATATTAGGTCCACAGCAAGGCTGAGAATCTGAGAACTTGAGGAAGGTCTCTGAGAGGAAGATTTTGCAGGTAAAGCCTTTGAAATTTTAGCTGCTTTAGCCCTGGAGAAGGCCTTAATAGACATAGAAGCAGGGGGCCTAGCTGCCCCACGTGCAGGAGTAGAAATGTCCAATGGAATAGTGTCAGACAATTCTTGTGCACTTGCTTCTTCGGTAGGGATTTCTGTAGCCGACTCAGCCAGGGCCTTTCTGGCCTCGGTTGTCGGAGGTATGATTTCGGCAGAAGTAAGAACCGAGAACTCGGTTTCAGCCGAAACCGAGATACTCGCGGTAGGCCTAACCTTGGATTCAGCCGAAACCGCGGGCTGCGAGTGTCGGTCCTTTTCCTTGCGTTTTTGGCTAAATGTGTAGTCGGAGTCTCCGACGGCATTTTATATGCAAAAGCGGAGCCAAAAAACTCTTCTGCAAACTCCGACCGACGTCTACGAGTCCGTCGGTTGAAGGAGGCACAGGCTAAACAAGCTGATACGTCGTGGTCTGGGCCTAAGCAAGGAAGGCAGTAAGAATGGAAATCCTTATGAGGTATTTGTTTCCCACAAGTTAAACAATTATTTACTTTGTCTGACATCAGCTGAGGCAAGAAAGAGTCCCCAACGGGGTACTTAGCTTTTTTAGAAGTCTTCGGTAGCTGAAATCTCTGGATCTGACTGACCGGCACTTGCGAACAGCTTCTGCTTCGGGCACCGCGCGGCAAGAAAGACTGAGGAAAATGGCGTCGGCTGATGCCTTTATACCCCAGAAGCTCTGACGTCGGGGAAAGAGCGACATCAGCCGAGGCCAGACCCAGACTTTGGAATCCAGCCGACCGCAGGGCTGCCTGAGGCAGGACAACCCATATGTTATGACTGCAGATGCATCCTTGAAGGACATCCTGGTTCAAGGCTCCTGAGAGCGCTCCAGCACTACCAGGTTATAACTCATACCATGCGTTTCAGCCCCAAAACTCGGACCGAAGCACAAAAGGAGGGGGAGTACCTATATTCATCAAAGGTACCTACACCTCCAGGTTAGTGGCACTGCACGAAGCATCGGAAACCATCCATGTGCAACTAACAGTGGGCAAAACTGCCTTTCAGTTTGTAGCCTGCTACAGAACACCCTCCCTATTACAGGAACCCCAATTGGCATTCCTGAGAACACTGGAGAATATGAAGGTCTCTCCAAACTCTATGTTATTGGGTGACTTCAACTACCCAAACATTGACTGGGAAAACTACTCAAGCCCAAACACCCTTGCCCAACGGTTCCTTGAATTTATAAACTCTAACGCAATGGAACAACTGATCACCACTCCCACAAGAGGGAACAACATATTGGACCTGGTCATCACTAGCATGGGGACTCTACGTTCCACATCAGAGGTAAACCCCTCATTGGTAAGATCAGACCATAAACAAATTTCCCTGGACATCCATATCCCATCCCCACCCCCAGCCAAGGAAATCACTGTAAAGAATTTCTCAAAAGCCAACTTTGCATTTCCCAAGACTGAGGTGGAATCCTTCAAAGCCCCTGGGCCAGAGGATAATACAGCCCAATCCGCAGAATCCTTTACAAATGCATTCTACGAGCACCTGCAGGAATGCATGGATCGTGCTATCCTAAATAAAACCAAGACTCACTCCTCCAAAAACAGGAGACCGGTCTGGTGGACCCCGGCCATAAATAAGCTATACAACAGAAGGAGGAAGCTACTACATGACAGAGCAAAATCCCAAAAAGGGAAGGCATCTCTGATCAGTATTGGCAAGAAACTTCGATCTCTCATAAAATCATCAAAGGCCAGTTTCGAAAGAAAAATTGCCCTAGACACTAAAGATAATCACAAGGCCTTCTTTAGTTATGTCAGGAACATGGGTGGAAAAGTACAGTTTTGTACCTACCATAAATGTAGATGTTCGAGTGCTAATACAGCTGCAGTCATAACAGATGGGTTCTCCTGCCGTCAGGCGGGTCCTCGGTCAGCCGAATTCCAAAGTCTAGGTCCGGCGTCGGCTGGCGTCGCTTCTTCCCTGACGTCAGTGCGACACGGGTATAAAGGAACCAGCTGATGCCATTTTCTTCAGTTTTTCTTGCCCCAGATGTCAGGTGCCCCCAGAAGGAAAGCAATACATAAATTTGTGTAATAATGCAGTGCAATATAATCAAAATACAGTAGTTGCAAGCAAATACATCATAAATGAATACCCCAATCAGGTTGTATGAGGATATGTTAGCCTATAGGCCTGTCCCCAGAGGGGAAGGAGGGGGGGGGGAACCTGGACTGCAGCTGTATTAGCACTTGAACATCTACATTTATGGTAGGTACAAAACTGTACTATGTTCATCGTGCATACAGCTGCAGTCATAACAGATGGGTAGACTCCCAAAGCTATGAAAGGGGTGGTAGGCACTAGGTGGAACTAGGAGGAGCCAAAATGCCCTGCAAGACTGCAGTGGCAAAGCCTGCTCTAGACTTGGAGTATAATGGTAGGTTGTAGTGCTTGGAGAAGGTATGCACAGAACTCCAAGTGGCTGCTTTCAAAATATCCTTGGTAGGAACACCTCTGAGGAAGGCTGCAGAGGTGGCTGTGGCCCTGGTGGAATGAGTTCTAATGCCTGTAGGTACAGTTTTGCCATGAAAGGAATAGCAAAAGCGTATGGAGTGGGCTATCCATTTTGAGATTGTCTGTTTGGAAATTGGCTTTCCTTGAGCTCCTACCGCATAGGCCACAAAGAGCTGTTCTGATTTTCTGAAAGGCTTTGTTCTGTCCAAATAATAACGCAGTTGTCTGTGGATGTCCAAGGAATGTAGTAATCTCTCCCCTTTGTTTTGAGGATTAGGATAAAAAGCAGGTAAATGTATGGCCTGATTTAAAGCTACCCTGGATACCACTTTAGGCATAAAGGACGGGTTGGTTCGTAAGGAAACTCTGTCCTGATGGAAGATGATAAAAGGCTGGACAGCCATGAGAGCCTGTAGTTCTGAAACTCTACGAGCTGAGGTGATAGCCAGAAGGAAAGCTGTTTTCCAGGACAAATATTGCAAATCTGATGAGGCAGCTGGCTCAAAGGGAGGCAAGGTCAGTTTTTCCAGAATGAAATTAAGATCCCAAGCAGGTATTGGTTGTTTCCTTGGAGGTCTTAAATTCTTAGCCCCTCTGAGGAACTGTCTTAAGACAGGGTGAGAGAATAAAGGTGGATCAGTGTTGTATTCTGCAGAAATGGCTGAGGCATGGATTTTGATGGAGGAGAAAAAGTCCACTGCTTAGCAGTTCAGCCAAATATTGTAGTATTCGAGGTAAATTCAGTTTTCCAGGATCTTGACCCTTTTTCTCATTCCAGACACAAAAACGTTTCCATTTTGCGGAGTAAGCTTTTCTAGTTGATGGCCTTCTGGCCTCCAAAATGACGTCCTGCACCTCCTTGGAGAGTAGGGCCTATTGTGATGCTAAGGAATCTTCCATGCGGCTAAATTGAGTGTTTTTAGCTGGCTGTGAAGAGTTCTGAAGCTGTGCTGAGTCAGAAGAATAGGCATTAGAGGCAGGGTCCATGGTGGCGAATGCGTCAGGCTCCTCAGGAGTGGGTACCAGTGTTGCCTTGGCCAGTCCAGAGCAATGAGAATCATCTTTGGTCTGTCTGCTCTGGTTTTCAATAGGACTTTGGGCAGCAGAGGAAGAGGTGGGAAGGCATAAACTGTCATTGATGTCCAACTGAAAGAGAGAGCGTCCACTCTCCAGGCCTTTGGATGGAAGATCCTTGAGCAGAATTTTGTCAATTGATGATTTTTGTGGGAGGCAAAGAGATCTATGTCTGGCCTTCCCCATTCTTGGATTATTTCTGTAAAAACTTTTGGATGCAATTTCCATTCGAGTGGATCTGTCATATTCCTGCTTAGGTTGTCTGCCAGCGTGTTTTCCTTGCCTGGCAAGTACTGTGCTTGTAGTTCCATTTGTAAGTCCATGGCCATGTTCCAAAGTGACATGGCCAGTCTGCATAGGGGGTAAGAATGTGTTCCTCCCTGTTTGTTTATGTACCACATAACTGTGGTGTTGTCCGTTCTTATCAATAGCTGACCTGGTTGTAGAGGGTCCTTGAAAGCTATAATAGCATTTATTACTGCTAGCATTTCTTTTTGATTGATGTGAAGGTGCTTTTCTTTTTGGGACCATTTGCCCTGAATGCACCAATCTGTCATGTGCGCCCCCCAGGCGTAGTCCGAGGCGTCTGTTGTGATGACTTGATTTGCTTGAGGCTTGCTGAATGGAAGACCTGTGTTTGTTTGACATGCTTGAGCCCACCACAGAAATTCCTTTTGCAGATATGGAATTAGTGGTATTATTGTTTCCAAACTGTGGCTGTATTGAGACCATATGTTTTTCAGGTACCATTGTAGTTTCCTCATATGCAGCTTTGCACATGGGATTAGTAAGATGCAAGATGCCATGAATCCCAGACCCTGCAGGATTTTCCTTGCAGTCAGCCTGGTGCAATTTACTAGTGTTCTGAAGTATTGAATTAGTTGCCCCTGCTTCTCTGGCGTGAGGTAGGCCATCTGGGTGTTTGTGTCCAAATTGGCACCCAGGAAAATTATCTTCCGAGAGGGTATTAGCCTTGATTTCTTTTTGCTGACTGTGTATCCCAGAGAGTTCAACAACATTATTACATAAGCCAGATGTTCCAGAAGAATGTGCTTGCTGTCCGCTTGGATCAGGCAGTCGTCCAAATAGGGGTATATTTGTATCCCTTGAAGTCTGCAGTAGGCAATTACTGATGCCAGGCATTTTGTGAATACTCTGGGTGCAGTAGATAAGCCAAAGGGCAATGCAGAGAATTGAGAATGGGTTGAACCTGCAAGAAACCTGAGGTACCTTCTGCAATCCTGTCTGATTGGGACATGCAGGTATGCCTCCTTGAGGTCCAATGTTACCAGCCAAGACTCCTTGCCCAGCATGGGAAGAAGTTGCTGTAGAGTGAGCATCTTGAATTTTGGTACGAGTAGAAATGTGTTTAGGATGGATAGGTCCAAAATAGGTCTCCAATCTTTTCCCTTCCTTGGCACCAGAAATAGCCTGGAATAAAAACCTTGACCTTGTTCGTACGTAGGTACCTCTTGAATAGCTTTCATGTTTATGAGATCTGTAATTTGCCTTTGTGCCTCTGCCCTTTGATTGTGTGGCAGGTTTGGCATGCCTCTCATTTTTGGAAGGGTGTGAAAATGGAATTTGTAGCCTCTGTTTATAATGTCCAGGATCCATTTGTCCTTTGTGACAATATGCCAATTTTTTGAAAATAATGCCAGCTTTCCTCCTAAGGGGGCTGCCATTTGAGACTTGGTTGGCATGCAAAGTGGAAAGTCATTGGGTTTGCTTTCTGAAAGAGTGCGAGTTATCCTCACCACCTCTTTGTGTAGGAGCTTGCCATTGTCTGCCTCTAAACGGTCCTTGGGACTGTCCTCTGCCCCTCGGGCGCTTGTATCTGCCTCTTTGGGGTCTGTCCGTGGCAGGAAAGGACCAGTTTTTGGAAGGCCAATTTCTACTAAATCGTGGGGGTTGTACCTATAGAAATTCTTTCACAGTTTGCATCGATTTAGCCTTTTCCTCCATTTTCCTTAACACCTCCTCAGCATTAGCACCGAATAGTACATCCTTTTGAAGAGGGGCGTCTAGTAATTTAGCTTTGACATGATCAGGCAAGGCTTGTTCCTTGAGCCAGGCATGCCTCCATATGACTGATCCTGTAACAGCAGCTCTACATGAGGCCTCTAGAGCATCAAAACCACATTGTAAGGTATGCTTACCCACTTGTTCTGCACTATGCATCAAATCCTGCAACTCCTTCAAGTCTGGTTGTTCAGGTTGTGACATTTTACTTTTCAGTTGTGATAACAAAAACTGTTGGTATTTTAGCATATGAAACTGACAGTTTAAGGCCCTCATGGATAAGGTAGCCGAGGTATATACCTTTTTTCCCCACCTTTCTAAGGATCTGGAGTCTCTCTCGGAAGGTAATGGATTTTTAGCAATGGAGGCCTTAACTCCCTTGGGGCCCTGTGAGATGGTTTCTGGGTCAGCAGCATGGCTTTTGTACAGAAATTGGTGTGAGTCAGGAACCCTGTAGTACCTGTCAGGCTTAACCGGAGCTGGAGGTAGAGAATCCGGGTTAAGGCAAGCCTCCGAGTAAACATCATCTAGGATGTCCAAGACAGGAGGTATAGCCAGAGTAGCCAGAGGCCTGTGCTGAGGTAGCAGGAGAAATTCCCTGAGCCTTTTCTTGGAATCTGAATAATCTTGGCCTTCCCAGTGGAAGTGTTCCCTTAAGGTATGCAAAGTTTCCTCAAATGAGTAATCCTCTGGGGGGGAGACAGAAGGGATGGACTCCTCCGCATCAGAGTCTTCAAAAGGGGAGTAAGAATGTTCCTGATCATCGGAATGCTCTGAAATAATGGAGCCATGATCAGAGGAGGGGGAATCTTCCTCCACTCTGGGCCTTTTGTCCGGTGGGGGCTGAGAACCTCTGATAAGAGTAATTAAATCCTCAGCCATTTTAAGCATCTGTTTCTTAGGCATGGGGCCTGGAGATGGGCCCTGTGTAGCTGGTCTCAGAGTGCATGGTTGCTTTAGACTTTGTGAAAGCCTTGATGGAGAAAGAAGAGGAAGGTCTGAAGACACCTTGAGTGGAGGTGGACCTGTCCACATTCTGAGATTCAATGCCAAGAGTGGCTTCGGTATCTGTAGTCGGGGTGTGGGCCGAGGAGCCTGCAACCTCGGGCACAGGAGACACCGTCAAAGAAGTGTCGTCGGTAGTCAGGGGCTGCGTAGGTGCCTCGCTGAGAACCGGACCACATGTAGTCGGCTTTGGCGTGGTGTCGGTTGAGGCCGCGGACCTCGTGTGTCGGTCCTTGTCTTTGTGTTTTTTAGACAAAACCGGAGTCGGGGTATCCAACGACATAGTATAGTTAAATGCTTTCCCAAAATAATGCTGGGCGAACTCCGCCCAACGCTTAATAGTGCGTTTGTTGAAAGTAGCACAAAAGCGACAGACCGAGATGTTGTGGTCTGGGCCAAAACAAGGTATACAGAGGGAATGGGAATCCTTATGCGGTATTTGCTTCCCACAAGAAATACAATTATTAACTTTGTCTGACATCAGTCTGAGGCAAGAAAAGTTTCCCCAACGGTGTACTTAGCTTTTAAGAAAACTTCGGTTTCCAAATTTTCGTAATCTCAGGAGCTGGCCGACCGGCACTTGCGAACTGCTTCTGCTTCGGGCACCGCGCGGCAAGAAAGACTGAAGAAAATGGCGTCGGCTGGTTCCTTTATACCCCTGTCGCACTGACGTCAGGGAAGAAGTAACGACAGCCGACGCTGGACCTAGACTTCGGAATTCGGCCGACCGAGGACCCGCCTGATGGCAGGAGAACCCATCTGTTATGACTGCAGCTGTATGCATGATGAACATCTCCCAGATATGCTCTGAATTGTTGCATAACGGTACAAAATATACCAAACCTACAGACATAGCCAACATCCTGGCAGACAGATTCAGTGCAAAGTCCCCCCCCTTCCCCCCCAAAGGAGCAAATGCCTATCCCAACTGAATGTAACCTCCCTGACATCACAGATGCACAGGTGAAAGCTGCCCTCTCCAAAGCAAAAAACACAGCATCTATGGGACCGGACGGTGTCCCAGACTGTGTCTTACACGAGCTCCAAGAACAACTGAACCCTCACATTAAGTCACTGTTCAAACTTAGCCTTTCTACAGGATATGTACCCAAAGGATGGCGTACAGCTACAATGATCCCACTCCACAAAGGTGGTGCCACAACGGACCCCAGAAACTATCGCCACATAAGCCTGACTAGTCTGGTCTGTAAAGCTATGGAGCGCATTTTCATGGAAATCATAAACAAAGACATCGGGAGCCTCCAGACACTGGACCCTACACAATTCGGCTTTGTTAAGGGCAGATCTTGCCTCTTAAACCTAGTTGATTTCTTTGAAACAGTTACCAAAGCCATAGATGAGGGCAAGGTAGTCCCACACAGCCTACCTGGACCTCGCAAAAGCTTTCGACACAATACCCCACTCGGGCATCATAAATAAGCTTACCAGCTTAAATATCAACTCCTATATCACAAGATGGGTTGCAAACTGGCTCAGAGATAGAACCCACATGGTCAGAATCGCAGGTGCCATGTCCGAATCCAAACCAGTTACAAGTGGCGTCCCACAGGGCTCAGTTCTGGGACCTCTCTTGTTCGGTATATACTTCTCTGAGGTTCAGGCTAACACGGGGGGATTATGACTGACAAAGTTCGCAGATGACTGCAAACTGGGGGCCACAATCGAATCTCCAGCTGACACAAGCATCCTCCAAAAGGGTCTCACAGAGGAGGATGCTTGGTGCCAGAGCCACAGCCTCAAGCTAAATGCTAAAAAGTGCATAGTCATCCCTTTTGGGAAAAACAAGGTGCCCACAAATTACCACATAGGTGGTAATCCATTAAGTACGGAAGAAGTAATTAGAGATTTGGGGACCAACGTAGATAGTAATCTCTCCTTTGATAATCACGATGCCAAAGTGGTTAGAAAGACCTTCTATATTGCCCACCTTATCACGAAAGGGTACGCATCTAGATCAAGAGAGGTCATTCTGCCCCTCTACTCATCACTCATCAGGCCCATAATTGAATACAATGCCCCTTTTGGGATGTACCTTACCCGACACCTGCAGCAACTGGAGAGATCCCAAAAGTACCTCACCAAGAGGTTCATGGGCTACAAACAGATGTCCTACGCAGCTCGACTAAAGAAACTCCAGCTCTACTAAGTTGCTTATCGCCTACTCAGAGGCGATCTATGCCTGATGTACAAAGCCATGTCAAACCCAGAATTAATGGACATGCTCCACCTCAAAATATCCAAGTCCCTTAGAGCTACACGTTCCAGGGACCTAAACCTCAGCACAAAAATAAATAGGACATGCTGGAGGGACAGATTAATTTTCCAGAGGCTCCCCTCACTCTGGAACAGAATCCCAATTCATGTTAGACATAGCCCCTCGCTGACCCTCTTCAAGCGAAATTTGGACGCGTGGATGGGAAATCGCAAATTCACCCCTGGGATCTCTCCTGTGTCCCTGCTAGACATAGGCACAGTAAACCAATCTTAAAAGGGTACCTTCTGTGACCTACTTTACAGAGGCACAGTAGGCTAATCTAATAGGGAGGCGGAAGCCAAATACACTCTGGCTAGGCTTATAAATGCCCTAGGGCAGATAGCCTAGTATCTACCTATGAACACTGCTCAAAAGGGGGTACCAGTGTTGGCGTGGCCAGTCTGGTGCAATCAGTATCGTCCTTGGTTTGCCCTATTTGATCTTTAGTAGTACTTTGGAGAGGAGAGGCAGAGGGGGGAAGGCATAAACTGACAGGTTTTTCCAGGTGAAGGACAGGGCATGCACTTTCCAAGCTTGATTGTGGGGAGTACTTGTGCAGAATTTTTCCAATTGGTAGTTCTGGGCGGAGGCAAACAGGTCTATAAATGGGCTCCCCCATTTGTTTCTCAACATGCTGAATATCTTTGGTTCCAGTTTCCCCCTCATGTGGGTCCATGAGATTTCTGCTTAGGTTGTCTGCCGGTGTGTTTAGCTTTCCTGGCAGGAACTGAGCCTGTAGGTGCACTTGGTAGCTCAAGGCTGTGTCCCACAGAGCCATGGCTAGTCTGCAGAGAGGGTATGAGTGGGTTCCCCCCTGCTTGTTTATGTACGACATAACAGTGGTGGTGTCCGTCTTTACCATTATTTGTCCTGGAAGGATGTGGTCCTTGAAGGCTGTTAGAGTATTTTGTACAGCTAACATTTCTTTTTGACTGATGTGCAGGTGCATTTGACTTGGGTTCCATTTGCCCTGAATGCACTTCCCTGCCAAGTGAGCCCCCATGCATAGTCTGATGCATCTGTTGTTAGGGTTTGGGTGGCAGGGGGTACAGTGAATGGCAGTCCCTTATTTTGGTGACTGGCGTCTGCCCACCAAAGGGACTCTATCTGTAGACAAGGAATGATAGGAATCATTGCTTCTAGATCCTGAGAATGTTGACACCATAGGCTTTTTAGATACCATTGTAGTTTCCTCATATGCAGTCTTGCATATGGAATTAGTAGAATGCAGGAGGCCGTGAATCCCAGGGCTTGCAGTATTTTCCTTGAAGACAGCTGGGTCTTTGTGGTCAGTAGTTTGAAGTAGGCTGTCAAACTTGTTTTTCTGGCGTGAGAAAAGCCATCTGGGAAGTTGTGTTCAAGCTTGCTCCCAGGAATACAATTTGTTGGCAGGGTACAAGATGCGATTTCTTTTCGTTTATGGTGTACCCCAGAGAAGTTAGCAATTTCTGTACAAATGCCAGATGATTCAATAGTATGTCCTGGCTTTCTGCCTGAATCAGACAATCGTCCGGGTATGGATATATTTGAATATTTCTTTGCCTGCAAAATGCAGTGACTGGAGCTAGGCACTTTGTGAATACCCTGGGTGCAGTAAATAAGTCAAAGGGCAGTGCAGAGAACTGATAGTGCATGTAGCCTGCTTTGAAGTGTAGGTATCTTCTGCAGGATTCCCTTATTGGGATGTGCAGGTAGGCTTCCTTTAAATCCAGTGTTGCTAACCAGGCATCCTTGCCTAACATAGGAAGCAGCTGGTGAAGAGTTGTCATCTTGAATTTTGGGATCACCAAAAATGTGTTTAGGATAGAGAGGTCCAGTATAGGACACCAGGAGTTGTCTTTTCTGGGCACCAAGAAAAGTCTTGAGTAGAAACCTTGTCCCCTTTCCTCTTCTGGAACAGATTGAATAGCCCTGATGCTTAACAGAGAGAATTTGCTTTTGAGCCTCTGCCCACTGATTTGGGGGTAGATCTGGCCAACCGTTTGGGCTTGGTAAGGAGTGAAAGTGGAATCTGTATCCTTGGGAAACTATATTTAAAACCCATTTTTCCTGTGTAATGAGTTCCCAATTTTTTGCCTGCTGGGAAATCTTTCCCCCTAAGAGAACAGTCAGTTGTGCAGGGCTTGGAAGACTTAAAGTTAAGTCACTGATACAGTTTACCATGGGGGGAGTCTTACCACTCCCTGCTTTGGAAGTGGGAGCCTCCCACTGCTTAGTCCTGTGAGTACCTTGGGACTGAAGCCTGGGTGTTCTGCTGGTTCTTGGTTTGGAGTGAGAAGGCCTGGAAGAGGCAGGAAAGGACCAATTTATAGAGGGCCAATGCCTATTAAATCTGGGAGGCTATACTTGCAGAAAATCTTTAACAGTTTGCATAGATTTAGCTTTTTCCTCCATCTTTTTAAGTACTTCTTCTGCTTTGTTGCCAAACAGGAGGTCTTGGTTTAAGGGAGCATCCAGCAAATTAGTTTTAACATGATCTGGCAAAGATTGCTCCTTAAGCCAAGCATGCCTTCTAAGTACAGACCCAGTGACAGCAGCCCTGCAAGATGCCTCTAGTGAATCAAAACCACATTGCAAAGTATGTTTTCCAACTTGTTCAGCAGAAAGCATTAAATCCTGTACATCTTTATTTTCAGCACAGTCGGGAATCATCATTTTTTGTTTAAGCAATCCAGTAATATGCTGCTGATACTTTAACATATGAAACTGGCAGTTTAAGGCCCTAATGGCCAAGGATGAGTAATGTATACCTTCTTACCCCATCTATCTAGCGCCCTGGAATCTCTATCAGAAGGGGTAGGATTTTTGGCAGTAGTAGCCTTAATGCCCTTGGGTCCCTGTGAAATGGTCTCAGGATCCGCAGTAGAATTTTTAGAGAGGAACTTGTGAGTGTCAGGAACCCTGTAATATCTATCAGGTTTTCTGGGAGCAGGAGGTAGAGCGTCAGGGGCCAAGCTAGATTCCGAAAACGCATCATCAACAATGTCCAGTACAGGGGGGATAGCTAAATGCCTGTGCTGGGGCAAGGTTAAGAATTCCCAAACCTCTTTTTAGAGTCAGAGTAATCCTGGCTTTCCCAGCGAAATTGCTCCCTAAGAGTATGCAAGGTTTCACCAAAAGATAAATCCTCTGGAGGGGAAGCACAGGGAATAGAGTCCTCTGCATCAGACTCCTCATAGGTAGATAAGGGTAAATCCTGGTCATCAGAGGAGACAGAAATTTCCGAATCCTGATCAGAAGAATCATAAGCAAACTCAATCCCAGGTCTCTTAGAGGGGGAAGGGTGGCTTCCCCTGATTAAAGTAATAAGGTTTTCAGCCATTATAATCATTTGTTTTTTGGGCATAGAGGCCTGACCATTTGGTCTGGGCATCGGTTTTCTAAGCATGAATCAAGTTTTAGGCCTTGAAGAAGAAGATGGCGTCGGTTTAATATTCAAGTCAGTAGGCCTGAATACACCCTCAGAAGCCGGTGCCTGCACAGCAACTCTGGACCCATCCAAGGTAGAGACATCCGCAGGTTCCACAGTTGAAGCATCTCGCGGCATACCAGACTTCGAATGGGTCTCAGTAGAGGCCTGCAAATCTGAAGTAGCGGATATCAGGGGCTGCGAAAGCGCCTCACTGAGTACCGGTGAACTGGCAACTAGCTTAGGAGAAGCGTCGTCGACAGCTTTGGACCTATGCGGTCTGTCTCTGTCTTTATCTTTGCGTTTTTTCAGAATGTCGGTAGTCGGGTAGCTTACCGAAGCCATATCGGGATAATTGAACAAAGTACCGAAATATTTAGAAGCGCAAATAAAAAGATGACAAATAGTTTGTTGTTTAATAAGGCACAAAATCGATAACAAGGTATGTCGTGGTCAGGGCCCAAGCAAGGAATGCAGTACAAATGTAAATCTTTATGAGGTATTTGCTTTCCACAAGAAATGCAATTATTAACTTTTACTGACATCGGTTTAGAGCAAGAAAAGGTTTCCCCAACGGGGTACTTAGCTTAGTTGAAGACTTCGGTTCTGAAACACAAAAACGAAAATTTCAGGAGTCGGCCGACCGGCACTTGCGAACTGCTTCTGCTTCAGGCACTGCACGGCAAGAAAGACTGACATAATGGCATCGACTGCATGCTTTATACCCCTAACTACCTGACGTCATGGAAGAAGAGACAACAACCGAAGCAGGACCCAAGACTTTGTTAATCAGGCTGAGTGAGGGCTACTGCAAGCAAATAACCCAAATGTGATGACAGCAACAGTGAAACACGAAGAACATCTTGGTGCTGAGAAGGCAGGCTTCTGGACCACAGTCTCCTCCTGCCCAGAGAGAGCAATCTCCATGAGGAGGAAATCAGAGCTGAGCTATCCAGTCAACTGAAATGCTTCAGATCCGACAAGGAAGCACTGGCTCAGAGTCATCCGGATCAGAAAAAGTCAGGGCCAGAGCGGTCAGTTAGCTTCAGATCCAGGGACTCTGAAGTAACCAAAGGGATCAGAGGAGTATGAAGCAGTGGTGTGGTAGATGGATGGGCCTCTGACCTGAGGTGGTTGAAGCTGGTAAAACACCCATCTGGAGCTGCTCATCTTCCTCAGTCAAACTCCTGGTTGAATGAGACAAGGCAAGGGAAGGTGACTCTTATCAGCATCTTTCCATAAAAGGTGAAAGAACCCTTGAATGCACAGGATCAAGAGAAGGAGAATACCTGGTCCGTGGAAGAACAGTGGGACCCGAGGCAGTGGGATCCGAAGATTTCTTTGTTGGATCTGAGGGTGTAGGATCCATTAGTTTCTTTTTCTCTGGATCCAAAGGAGAATGAATAGTTGTATAAAATCTTACCATAACCATAGATGTTCTTCTATTCCATGTTGCAGTATTCTTACTGTGGGATCCTCCACCTCAGGTGACCTGAACATTGGCTCCTGTACAAAAGCTTTCAGCCTGGTTGCTGTTGGTGCATGGGATGTCACATGTAGGGCCATAAACCAGGGACCTTAAATGTGACATCTACACACACAGACGTCAGAACTAACTGCCCAGTTGGAGTGTAGTCTAGGAGATGCCAAAAGATGTCCTTCAGACTGGTGGAATGCCATAGACTGTCCAAACATGACCCTAGTGCTGTTAGGGGCTCTGTGAATGCACCTGCATCTGTAAATATGAAAACAGGAGGTCAAGAGGGAGGGAAGAAATGCTGCAACATGGAAGAGGACATCTATGGTTATGGTAAGACTTTACACAACTATTCTATGTCCTTCTATTCTTATGTTGCAGTATTCTCACTGTGAGAGAGTACCACAGCTCAGGAAGGAGGAAGGGTGGAGGTAGAGGTAGCGGATTCCAGAAATCCTTGCAGGATTGCCTTTGCGAAACCTGCTCTGGCTCTGAAGAATTGGTCCAGTTTGCACTGTTTGGTGAAGGTATGTACAGTGGACCAGGTGGCTGCTTCAAGGATAGTAGCTGTGTCTAGGCCTTTGAAGAAAGGCTTTGGAGGAAGCTATTGCTCTAATAGAATGAGCTCTGATCTCCTGATTCAGATCTTTTCCATGGTATGAGTAGCAGAAACAGTTTTCCTGATCCAGTAGGAAATAGTCTGTTTGGAGACTGCCTTGCTCAGGGCTCTGGGATGGAAGGAAACAAAGAGTTGATTTGATTTTCTGATGGACTTGGTTTTGTCCAGATAAAATCTTAATTGTCTGTGAACATCCAGCAAGTGTAGTATTCTCTCACTGTCATTTTGGGGAGAAGAGAAAAAGGTAAGTGAAAGGACTGATTTAGTGATAGCTCATTGACCACTTTGGGCATGAAGGAGGGACTGGTGCACTGGTGCACAGGGTCACCCTGTCTTTAAGGAAGATAGTGTCAGGAGGGCATGCCACGAGTGCCTGTAACTCTGGGACCCTTCTTGCTGAAGTGAGGACTACCAGCAAAACTGTCTTCCATGTGCACATCTGCAGGGATGCAGAAGTGGCTGGTTCAAATGGAGTCAGCGTAAGTTTCTCCAGGATATAACTTGGGTCCCATGGTGGTATGGTAGTCTTTCTGGGTGGTCTTATGTCTAAGACCCCTTTTAGGAACAATTTAACATCCAACCTCGAAAGTAAAGGAGGTTCCAGGGGTAGACAGGCAGATATAGCAGAGAGGCGCACTTTCACTGAAGAGTATGAAAGATCTGCTTTAATCAGCTCACACACACAAGCTAAGACTAAAGGGACATCTGCTAGAAGGGGGTCCTTATAACTTTAGAGACACCATTAGGAGAATCTGCTCCATTTAGAAACGTAGGATCTCCTTGTATTAGGTTTCCTGGCCTACTGCAGGATAGAAAGCATGTCCTCTGTGTAGCGGTGTCTGAGGGGTACTAGAAGTTTATCACCCAGAGAGTTAGGCTCAGCATCCCTTGGTGTGGATGGATGACAGTTCCCTTCTGTTGTGAGTAGGTCCATCTTGTGAGGTAACTTGTGGTGATTGCCCTTGGCGAGGGATTGCAGAAAGGGGAATCAATATTGCCTTGGCCAACAGGGAGTCACCAGCACAATTTTTGGCACGTCTCTCCTGATCTTCAGGAGGACTTTCTGAATGAGACGGAAGGGTGGAAAGGCATACAGAAAACGTCCCTTCCATGAGACAGTGAAGGCTTCCACCCTCCAGGCTATGGGAGACTGTGGCGTTTGGTACAGAATTTTGTCAGTTGTCTGTTCTGGTGAAAGGCAAACAGATCTACATGTGGTGTGCCCCATCAGTGGACAATGTCTAAAAAAAACTTCCCTATGTAACACCCACTCGTGATGTAGAGAGAATGATCTGCTTAGAGCTTCTGCCTGAAGGTTGTCCAGGGAAGGGATGTATGTTGCCTGTATAGATAAGTTTTTCTGTGAGGCTAACTCTCAAATTTGCATTGCCAGCCTGCATAGAAGGAAGGACCTGATCCCCGTTTGTTGATGTACCACATGACAGTGGTGTCTATGAAGATTAGCAGAGGGCCTGGCTGAAGGACAGTGAGAAAAGTCTTCAAGGCTAAATGAACCGCGATCATTTCCCTAACATTGATATCTTTCCTCAAGAGGGATGCCTGACAAGGAGCGGTACCTTCACGGTAGCCCCCCCAGCCCAGATCCAAGGTATCTGTGTGCATATGTTGAGCTGATGTGAGGGGTAGGAGAGGTAGCCCTGAATTCCTTTGAACCTGTTGTATCCACCACCTTAGTTCTGTTTGTAGACAAGGTAGGAAGGGTATTTGGAAGTCTAGAGGATGGCTGTGCAGGGACCATATGTTCATTAAATACCACTGCAGCTTTCTCATGTGCATCCTGGCTAGGGGAAGCACAGGGATGATGGCTGCCATAAGACCTAGGAGACGCATAAACTGTCTTGCTGACAGCTGATCTGTCTGAAGGAGGTCCTGGAAATGGTTAGTCAAGGAGATTACTTTGTCTCAAGGTAAACATGCTTTCATTAGGTCTGTCCGAATTCTGCACCCTAGGAAGACCTTGTCTTGTTCTGGGGATAGGGATGACTTGGGGAGATTCAGTGTGAAACCTAGTCTCTGAAGCAGGGACATAAGAGAACTGGAGATGATTTTTGAGGGTCTCTTCTTTTTCTGAAAGAATTAAAATATTGTCTAGGTAGGGACAGATCTGTATGCCTTGGTCCTGCAGAAGGCTATGGTGGGAGCCAGGCATTTGGTAAAAATCTTGGTGCAGTGGACCAACCAAAGGGCAAGGCAGTAAATTGAAAATGAGAGCAAGGTCCAGCAAAGCTTAAGTATTTCTTGTGGTTTGGGTGTATGAGGATGTGGAGGTAAGCCTCTTTCAGGTCCAAAGTGGCCATGAATGCTTGTGGTGGCAATAGTGGAAGCAGGGTCTGTAAGTCCAGGACTGGTCTCCATGGTCCATCCTTTTTTGGAACTAGGAAAAGTCTGGAGTAAAAACCTTTTCCTTCTTGTCCTAATGGAACGGGTTCTATGGTGCCTTGTGCCCCTAGACCCTGGATAATGTAGGGAATTAGGTGAAGCTGATTTTTGGGTGGAAAGGGAATGCCCTGTGGGGTGGGGGTCTTTCCTGCCAGGATAGAAAATATCCTTTTTCCACTATTGCCAGCACCCAGTGGTCTGTGGTGATTTCCTTCCAAAGGGGCAGATGGTGAGAGAGATGGGAAGACAGGGGGAGGTGGGCAAGGCAGTCACGCATTGTTGCCATTATTTCTGTCCTGAAAGGACTGTCTTTGGGCTGACTGACAGGAGGTAGTCCTCGAAGAAGTTGTCCCCTAGTCCC